>NC_072821.1:8545000-8742500 GCF_027744805.1 Dunckerocampus dactyliophorus | reverse complement strand
CTTACTGATTGTTATATTGTGTTAAGACTTAATATTAAAGGTTATTTTTACACTTATACACTTATGTATTATATGTCTTAAAGGTGCTGTCTGTCATGGTTAGGTATTGCAACAGGGACATTAGCTTTTGAATGTACTATATACACCAGTGTACAGTGTATATATATACCCTTCCTGGCCAGCCATGACTGCTAATTGTCAATAGCTTCTCTGAGACTGCATGCATGTGCGTGATCACTATAGTGTGCATGAGCTGTGAGTGAGACCTCCTTTAACACCACTGCCCGAACGACCAATATCATTAAGTTTAACTCGTAATTGTGAAAAATATGGACATTTTTTATACAGTTTGTTCTCTGAACCGATTATTGATAACATATGCTAGCTATTGGTGATGTTGTTATACTTTTTTGGGTGAAAAAGAGTAATTTGGAGCCATGGGGAATGTTAAAGTCAGACTTAAATTATCGCCAGTACAGTTAACCCCTTGCTGCTTGACAGGCCTGTGTGTCTAGATGTGTTTACGTCATTGGAAAGCTCAGTTGAGATTCTACTGATATGCACCGTTCCAGATTGCAATTATAACTGTGGGCTCCATAAACACAAACGTGAGACCGGTCGCAAACAAAATGCAAGAAACCTATCTGTGGCTTGAAAGTTTTTTTCCCCCTGTCTTTATTTTACAACAATCACGGAATTCTAAGGGATTAATAAAGGTTTAATGTTGCCAAAGTTTGTCTCTTGAAAGGATTATTTCCATGGCCATTTTTCCTATGGAAAATTGTTTCCAAATTTGAACAAATATGGATTTTGTATGACTTTATAGGTTTCACTGTAGTTTTATGTTCCTCAAATTGTACCTTGTACAGTGAAGGTATTGCTGCAAGGAGCAGGTGTGGAAAGATTGATTTGGCCACTCAGTGACCTTTGTTTTCATATGTTCAAATATATGAACGTGACAAATTTAATCTTGGTAATATTGTTATTTCGGCAACCTGTCTGTTCATACATACTGTACACAAGCTCTGTTATACATTAACATGTTGTCAGAGGTGTTAGAGCCCCCCTGCAGTGCATCATGGGACATGGTGTCTCATTCAAGGGCATTGCTGGTGAGAACTTTAGAAGTAATACTACCACCCTCCAGCTGCCAGAAAACACCCCTGTCTGCGACGGGGATCAACCCACCAACCTTTGGGTTATTAGTCAGCCTCTCCATCCGGGCCGGCCCAGGGAGAGGCTGTGGGTGGGTGGCTGTGGGATGGAAGCCAAATGCATGTGTGTGGTTGAGTGGGTGTTTTTTTTTTTTTTTTTGCTTCCCCTGTGTGAGGAGCACACTGCATCTTCCTCGACCACTTTCTGACAGGCCTACATACATCACCACCCCCAACACCCCTGTTTCTCTACCCCTCTCCCTCTTCATCATCCCTATTCCCACTCTCCATCCCTTCCTCCATCCATCCAGCTCCATCCTCCCAGCCTCCCTCTCACCTGCTCTCATCTCTCACCAGCGCCGGTGTCTCTCTCACCTGCTCGCAGCCCCGCCACACCTCTCAGCAGGCCTCCCTGAGTATCATTTACATCGATGATGCCTCATCATTACCCCTGCCCTACTTTATCTATCACCCAGCAGCTCTGCCGTATAAGGCCTATATTTGTACCCCAGACTGAAAACTTATTTTAACTACTTTAAGAGGTGTAGACATATAAAAAAAAAAAAAAATCTGCATTTACGTTTTCTGCTTTGAGTGACATTTTCATATTGGTATTAATTTAACAATATGTTCATCATGGTATTGAACTGTACTGATTTATTAAGTACAGTAACGAAAAATAATAACAAGGGCGCACGATAATTATTGGGCTGATGTAAGGAATTATGATCACATACTGATAAATCTGATAACATTAAAACATAGCTCCAATAATTGATTAAAAAAAAAATCTGTAGTAAGGCGAGATCATCCATACTCCTTCTCTGTGACATGCTGCAAACGTCCCGTCGTAACTTCCTCTGAGCTCACTTGTAAACAAACATGCTGTTGATCGTGTGGGACTTCTCAGTGTTGCAGAGGAAGACATTACGCCAAATGCTCCGAGTGCTGTGCAAACATTCTGTGATGAGAGAAAAAAAAAACATCCAGATTCGTCACGTCAAACCTCAGCCACCAGAAACACCAACATGCTTTGATGCCCGGGTCTTGTTCCTATTGCTGCGGAAGTGCAAAATGTTTGACAGAGACAATCTGAGGACTAAAGCGATCTGTAATTTCATCATGGAAATGATGGCACTGATGGCCTTTACGTACCATTGTTGAAGATTTCTGGCATTTCTCGGCTAGTAAACCCCTTGGAGCCATGGTTTATGCTTCTGAGACGCTATTTTTTTAAATGTTTTGTTAATAGTAGTGATGATATGATATTTGGTAAGGACAAAATTGGTAAAATTTTTCAAATCCAATTTTGTTGGAGTCACTTTTACCGCCAATAAATGTGCACAAACAACAGTTAAATCTAAATGTAATAAATAATAGTTCTAAAAACATTGTGGTTATTGATATCAGTCATGATAAGCTGGAAGTTATCTCTCAGTATTGGTTTTATTTTGGTATTATTTATAATTGGCTGTCCATCCATCCATCCAATTGCTATACTGATTATCCTCAGTAGGGTTGCTGGTATGCTGGAGCCTATCCCCGCTAACTGTGCCTCTGTGCGAGAGGCGGGATATACCCTGGACTGGTCGCCAGTCAATCGCGGGGCACATTTAGACTCTCATTCACACTGTCATTCATACCTATGGACAATTTAGAGTCGCCAGTTAAACTAACATGCATGTTTTTGGAATGTGGGAGGAAACCGCAGTACGTGGAGAAAACCCACGCACGCACGGGGAGAACATGTAAACTCCACACAGCGGAGATTCGAACCCAGATCTTCCTGATCTCCTGACTGTGTGGCCAACATTCTAACCACTCATCCACCTTGCGGCTTATAATTGGCTACATGACAAAAAAAACAAACTCTTAGTATGATGCGATGCATTTCTACACCGTAAACTACAACCACACAAGTACACGAGTTACAGTTTTTAAGTGTGTTTTTTAAAGATTGCTGAAAGAAGGAAAAAGACGGTGAACTGTCACATGGCTGAACTTACAGTAGTCCCTTCATATTCTCTGATTTAGAGTCTGGTATAAACAAAATTGTTTTTAAGAGTCCAGTGTGCCGGCTATAGTGATAGTATCACCAATTTTGTGGAGTACCTCTAGGCTGTGTCCTTGGCTGCTCTCAGCTTTTCTATTTTTGTCCATTGCAAACCTCTCCGAACAAGTCTGACATCAACATACTCGACATTGAACCTGCTGGAATCATATACCTGACCCAAATAGCATTGCTTCTCTTTCCAAAATAGCTTATTTAAGCCTTTTTGCTTCAAACTACAGAGAACAGTTCTAAAAAACAGGTCAGTAGGCTGCAGGGCCGTTTCCCATCAAACATGTTCTGTCATACATTGACATACAAATTTTCCCTATGAGATTAGCTGCATTACCTTGACCTTGCAATATTGATTTTGCATCTTCAGTTCTTATTAAGACTGAAATGGGAAGTCCGGTCTGTGCTCTACAGGAAAATGTACGCGGAGAATTGTGAGGTTGGTTCAGCAAGTTGTTAATTTATGTGTCTGGTTTATGACCTCTGTCCAGACGTCATTCTTTGTCTTTTTGACTTCATCAGGCTGTGTCCTGTCTGTCTTTGCAATAATGGCCCAGTTTAAAAGAATCATCATCAAGTGTGAACACCCTTCCTTGGAATGCACTATGACAATTGTAACTACAGTATATGACATCATTTTAGTGATAACATAACAAGTGTACCATGTGTCAGTATAATACTCTCATTGTCCTTAAAGTAATTTAGACTTTTGCATTCTTAACAAAGTTGTAACTTGTGCATTTTATCTTCTCATTGAGATATCAGATCAGAGTGTAGATGGAGTGCGTAGGTTTCAGGGTTAAGTCCCTCATTGTTGCGTTGCGGCACTAAATAAAAGGAATCGCGCGTGCAAGTGCATTAGACGAGGACTTAATATTATGAAAGAAAATTGATTTTCCGGAACGAGATTTCTCCTTTGATAAGGTATTAGCTGGGAGGGGAAAATGTTGTGAATCTTCATTAAGAGCCTCTGATATGCAGTGGGATAATCACAGGGGGAGCAGTAGGAATGAAAAATGAACACAAAGGCAAGAAGAAGGGAGTCATACATTAGGGGCAGACTGGGTGAAAAGAAGATACTAGTATTGAGAGAGAAGAGAGAGGGAGTAACCCCCTACCCTAGCTCACATCTTCCACTCAGACGTATGCACATACTCGAATCAGAGACTTAAGTAGGAGTTGGCTGTCCTTAATAAGAGTGAAAATTGATTTCTTTCCACTTCCATAAGAAGAGATCTAAAGATGATGAAGGTGAGGATTGGGCTGCAGTTCATTATGGGAAATTAGACTACGTTGAGGCTTGCGGTATATGCCTGATACGTCTACGCTGGCTTTATCCTGCGCCACTTCACACACTGAACAAACACAGGGACGGCTACAATCAGAAAAGAAGTCAATTGGCAAAAAAGAATAGCATTTACTGTGACACAGAAAAGATTTTCAGACACAACTAGACATAGAACGGTGGGATTTGCTCAGAAAATTGGGCACAGGAGCAAAGACAGACGTTAAAATTAGGAAAACACTCTTAAGGAATTTAGGATGAGACCAGGAAAAAGGAAGAGTTTGCCAACAGTGACTCTCCTGTAGCCGTCAGCATTAGGCAATGATGAGTAGAGAGGGTTATAAGGGATAACAAGCTGATAGACTGACTGCAGAGAGGAGAATTGAAGAGAGCCTAATTCCACAGGAAGAAATTTGTGACAGACCAGCAGAAAACTATAGTGCAAATGCAGCGAGGATTCCTTTTGTTGAGTCCAAAAAAATGTAGAAACAGTTCAAATGAGTGAAAGGAAAGTTTGGGACTACCTGGAAACTTTTAAAGTGGAGTTAAGGTCAGTGAATGCACATACACTCAAAAACATTTTTTTTTTTTTTTTTACAAAATATTCACTGAAAGTCGTAGATGCTTAGTATTGGTTGAAAATCATGACCGTGCAAAGAAACATGCGCCTATTACCTCTCGGGAACAATCCAACTAGATTGCACCATGAAAATATGAGCCAACACGGCCATGACTGGTCATCACGATGACGCCTCTGCATGCACATTTCCCATTGTGATATCTCTCCCGCCCTCAGCCTGCAGGCTGACTGGTAATGTGTGAAAGCAGAAGGTGGAAAAGATCAAACCCAACTGACCTGAGAATGGCACTGACACCTTCTCACACACATTGTTTCCCTGTGTGTGTGTGTGTGTGTGTGTGTGTGTGTGTGTGTGTGTGTGTGTGTGTGTTTGCATGAACCAAAGAGGACGAAATACAAAAATTGCAAGAAAGTTACTTAGGCCAAACCATAATGCTAAATAGTGTTTTTTGCTTAGTGTCAAATGTAATACATACAGTCAAGGCCAAAAATATTGGCATACCAACGATGTCAGTGTTTTTGGCCATGTCTGAATGGAATACAGCCAAGTCAGCCTAATTTATACAGACATGGCCAAAAACACGGGCATCTTTAGCCAAAATCATTGGCATCTTTGACATGCCAATATTTTTGGCCAAGACTGTAACCTAGTAGACCATGAGCATGCAGTTTGTAATTTTTTAATTTTCTCAATATTCTTAATAAAAAAACAACACAAACAAATGGTGGTTGTAGTCTAAAGTTCAACTCCAGCGCTGAAAGTGGTGGTAATGAGAAATATAAAGGATTTGACTGCAGACAAAAATACATTTCTGCTGTCTGCCAAAAATCAGAGTATGCTCAGTGATAAATGAAATACACTAATCATTCGTTTATCGCAGTTAATTGGTTCCAGACTCGACCGTGATAAGTAAATTTCCGTAAAGTAGGATTCCTTATTCATAAATAGAATATTTTACTAGTTAGAGCATAGAAAACCTGTTTACGACCTTCTAAATATGGGTTTAAATATTATTAGAGCCCTCTAAACATGAATAACAACCCTTAAATCACCTTTACCCTCGTAAATACCAATATTGTAGGCATAATAACAGTAAATAAGCCATTTAAGACATAAAAAGGACTGATGCTTGTGTGTGTTGCTATAAATATGTTCCCTAGTGGAGCTGAATGGAGGGAAGTGACTTTGGGGGTTCAGAGTTTTATTTTTACGTGGGTTACGGTTAAAGTAGCCCATGTTTTAAATCCTGATTTTTATTTGGGATTATTGTGCCTGTTGTGAGAGAGTTCATACCTGCAATAGAAGTCTGTTTTTCCGACGATCAATCTGGTATGTATGTGTGTCTCACCAAACATTACCGTAACATTACTGACCTAGTGTAGAATACTACATATCATTCACAACATCTGTGAATGAGTCTTCTGAATGCCTCGTATTTGTATTTTAGTTAATTTAGCAATTTTTTTGCTTTAAAATGATACATTTTGGCAAAAAAATAGAAGAATAAGCAGTATTCAACCACAAAACAGCACGATTAATTCATTAATATGTTTGTAAAACTGTGATGGAGTGAAGCCGTGAAATTACAGTCTTGAAGTGGCGAGGGATGACTGTATTTAATGTTTCTTCTTTGGCCTATGTCAAGCCTCACAACAAATTTTCATAGAAATCTGACGTAGGTTTTGAGTTATGTTGGTAACAAACAAATGCAGTTGAAAGCATAAACTGCTCTACCCTCTTATCAGGGGAAAAACACCATCACATTGCGAAGCCGGTATTAAAGGAATCAAATTCAAGGAGCGGTACAAACTTTAGAGTAAGAACAAAGCATGAAATGGAGACTGAGGAAGAGAGAGTCTTAAGAGAGACAGAGGAAGGTGAGAGGTGGAGAACATTTATTATGCTGATGCTTCATCTACAGATACAAATCACAGGCTGTTATCACACGCAAACAAACCCTGCTAGGACCCCACACTCGGATCCATCTCCACCTTGACACCTCGGTGCAGGTATACTGCAACAAACTTGTGTGTGTGTGCGTGTGTGTGCTTGTGCACTCTGAGTGATAGGATTATAAATAGAGCCAGTGGATAGACTGTAAAGGTGAGAGTATCCACTGAGCATTATCAGGGAAAGACCAGCAGGCATGTTACTGCTGTGTTGGTGTGTATCACTGTTTGTTTTTTGTTGCAGGTTCCCACACATATATCCTGAGCATGTGTGTCTGTGCAATTTTGATTGCGTTTGATTAAGGCAAAAAAAAAAAAAACACACACACACATTTGCATTTACAGTATATATGACATAAGCTCAATAAGGACATTTAATTTCAACCTAGTAGCACCAGAGGTTGAATGACTCGGAATGCCGTCGGAATGAAAATTCCTGGTTTATTCCTGGATATTTGAAGTGCATTCCAAAACTTCTGACTGCATTCTGAGTGCATTCAAATATGTGGGCACATTCTTGTGTCCGGCCCCCATGTTTTGTGTATGCTAAAAACTTTTGAGGTGCATTCGAAGTGGAAAAATATCGAACGTCATTTGAAAGGTATTCTAACTGCACTCTGACTGCATTCTAAATATTCTTACGGTTGAGAGCCGTTCAGATCCAGACAGAAAGTTTCCAAACGTGCCTCGAATTAGCTAGAATGCAGGTTGAACGCATCACAATTTCGGCTCAGATATATTTCTATAGTAAAAGAATTCAGCTGGAATGCACTTCGAATGCCGACATAATCTTTTGATTGCCGCTCGAATGCGCCTCGAATGCAGTCCAAATGTCCCAGTTGTCTCTTGAATGAGTCTGGATGTAATTTGGAATGCCACATAGTCGGATAAAAATGAAGCTAGCTGCTGCTGAAACGTCACTCACTATTCTTCACATCACGTCCAGCTAGGCTTCCACTATTGAAAGTAACCATTGTAAGCACTATGGACAGTGAGTAAACATTTTGTGGTTATCAATTACTGACATTTTTCTGTCATTCTGCATATAATCACCTGCCTATCAAAATAGATGACTAAAATGAGCTGATAACATCTGCAACAACTTCCAACTTGCAACAACTGCAGCAAAATTTCCAAGTTAAGTTCATTTGTAAGATTTTAACAAGACTGTTCAATCTGTGATTCTCAAAACAGAAAAATATAGTGAATGATTCTTACATCAATCTTTCCTCATTCCCTACCATATTCATAGTAAACCCAACTTCTATGTTTATTTTATTTATTTATTTATTATGCATATGATTAAACATTTCTGTCAATATAGCCTCTTTATTTCTGTCAATATTTCTGTCAATGCTTATTTTATTTTTTGTTGTTGTTTAAAATATTATTTTCACATTTTATGATTTTGTCCTCACTTATATTGTTGCTGTATATTAGCTTGGCTATACAGTATTGTAAATATATTGTCAATATACTTCAGATTTGAAAAACAAGTAAATAAATTACTTTGACGTTTTGCAGTCTTTATGCTATGATCTGAAATACACTATTCTTTAAAATTTTACCAGACACATTATGTACTTGTATCATCAGTGTTGGCAACTTGGCGATTTTGTTCCTAGATCTGGCGACATTCCGACCCCCCCGACGACGTATTTTCTCAAAAGCAACTAGTGACAAATCTAGACAAATCTTTTTCTGGTTTCGTCAGGGACTTTTCTAGAATGGTGAAAGCACGTATTGTTCTGCATTTTTGTGTTCTCACTGAGCAGCGGCGGATGCTGTTGACAGGTCCTCCCCGCTCAAAGGCAGTAACAAGCCATGATGTGGAGCTCTACGCATCGAAATTTCAAATGAATTGCTATTACGTACCTGTATATTGACAGTGTGCTACTCACGAACCATGTTAATGTCAGCCATAAAATAAACACAGCATAATCTGTTATTCGCTGCTCAGTTGTGCTCAATTAAAGAAGTTCTCAATAGCCAATGTGTGATGGGAGAACTTTGATAGGCGTTGGCCGAGATAAAATTTTATTCTGATGAAATGATGAACAATTTTAAATGAACAAACCAAGAATCAAATTGTTGACCATGGAGTTACAGTAGTGAGCTTCTCGGCCACCTGAGAGATATTACTGGCATGAACATAAACTATAGCAACAGCATACAGTTGGACAGATATGTCATCGTAAACAGATGGGAGGTCATTTATATAAAGTGAGAACAACAAAAGGTCCTAAATTTGACCCTTGAAGAAGACTTGTGGACAGACTGAAAGCTGCTGATTTAAAGGACCGGTCTATGACATGTTGGGAACGGTCACATTCAATCCATTTAAGTGCATCTCAGGAAAAATTAAAACTGCATAATTTTGTCAGCAAGATTTGATGATTGACAGTGTCTAATGCCTTTGTGAGATCCAGGAACGCAGCACCACAACCCCACCTCGATCCAGCGGAGCGCTGATGTTTTCAGTGAAGAAGCAAATAGCAGTCTCTGTGGAGTAATTGGCTCTAAAGCAAGGGTGTCAGACTCGTTTTCATTGAGGGCCACATCGCCCTCAGAAGACCAGAAGACCACTTGTAACTCTCAATATAAATATGACTATAACCTCATGATATCATAACACAATTGCCCATGCATTTGTTATATTTTTACTAACAAATAAATGGATAACTTGCTTTCAAATGTGAAGTGAAGTGAGAACGTCAAGGTGACAAGCAGACCTTCTTGTATTTATTTTTGATAACAAAAAATGCTTTGAATATATTGTCGCATGAGAAGATAATATTACAGTTCAGAAGAACTGCACAGAGCACAATTTTTCAGTCAAAATGAAAGAAGTACATTTACAAGGAGAAAGGTGAAGTGCATTATTGACACACATTATTCCCAGGCTTTTGCGGGCCACATGAAATGATGTTGCAGGCCACATCTGGCCCCGGGGCCTTGAATTTGACACATGTGCTCTAAAGCCAAACTGCATAGGGTGTAGAGCAAAAAGTGTGGTGTTTAATTGATTGATAATTTGTTTTGCTACCAGTTTCTCTGCAATCGTAGACACTGTGGGCAATACTGTATGCCCTAGGTTCCCAAAGTGGGGTACGCCTACCCCCATTGGTACACTTGTTGTCAATAATAAAAAAAAAAAACAGTTGTGAATAAAAATTGTATCATGATCGTTAAGCTTTCCCCTGGTATTAAAAGTTGTAGAGTAGACTGTAATGAAAGAATTAAAGAGAGATAAACAATAATAGTGTGAGTAACCAATACTATAAGTACAGCTACAGAGGGGATAAAGTGACATAGTGGCTACAACATGATTCAGGTGGTGCAGGTGTTGTAGAGCCTGACAGCAGTCGGTATGAAGGACCTGCGGAACCTCTCCTTCTTACGCCGTGGGTGTAACAGTCTGCTGCTGAAGGAGCAGTGTCATGTAGGGGGTGAGAGGTGTTGTCCATGATGGATGTCAGCTTAGCCAACATCCTTCTCTCCCCTACTTCCTCCACGGAGTCCAGAGGACAGGGTTTTGCAATAAAAACAATGGTTTGGTATGAAAACAATCTACTCTCATCTGATAGGCCAAAACATATTTTGAAATCTGGCAAAATAAAGAATGTTTCTGGTGTGCATAGCATGTTTATGGAGTTGTCCCTGCTGGGCACCACACATTTTTGGAGTACATTGCTGCAGGGATTTTGTGCATGGAGTTTGGACAAGCACTTTGATGCTCATTTTGCTGGACAAAAAGGCTAGATATTAACTCAATATGATACAGAAAATACTATACAACATTATATGGAATTCTTCAGAGAAAATGTTGAACTGAGACTAATATAATCATAAATGCCTGTACAAGTGCTTTATCTGTACTCTAGATTTATTATGAAACATGGAAGCAAACCAGCCTGACCTCTTGTCTCCTTCCCTTACTCTGCTCCTTAACTAACTATCTCTACTGTGATGCAGCTTCCTTCACATGCAGGGTCATAGTGCATAATTCAGTGTGTGATATTGAATGATATGCGACATCTTACTTTGGGGAGAGAGGAGGAGTGTAAGGGTGCGGGGAAAGGACTTCACCCTGACTGAATTAAGATGGCTGATGCATACCAAACACCACTGTCCCACCATTGTACCTGTCTCACACACGCACACACCACTTGCTTCCACTGGAAAGTCGGAGCTTAAAGTCTTCAGTGCAAGGATGAGCGTTTTCAGTGCGCCTGAAGGGTCCGCACAGTGGCCTAGTGGTTAGCGTGTTGGCCACATAGTCAGGAGATCGGGAGGATCTGGGTTTGAATCTCCGTTGGGCATTTCTTTGTGGAGTTTGCATGTTTTCTCCGTGGGTTTTCTCAGGCTACTCCACATTCCAAAAACATGCATGTTAGGTTAATTGGCGACTATAAATTGTCCATAGGTATGAATGTGAGAGTGAATGGCTGTTTGTCTATATGTGCCCTGGTGACTGGCACATACAGTATAGGCTGGCGACCAGTCCAAGGTGTACCCTGGGATAGGCTCCAGTATACTTGTGACCGGCATAGAAAGTGGATGGATTTCAAATTAATTAAGACATAAAGGTTTATGTTTTTTAAGTGTGCAGGAGTAGGGGGTACATGGCTTCTGGTCAAATGTCTGAAGGGGTATGCAACTGTAAAAAGTTTGGGAACCACTGCTCTAGGTAGAAGAACGGATGTGTGTTTTGTTTTGAGTAAAGTGTTTAAGTAGTTATGAGCAGAAAACTTGAAGCATGCACACATTCAAAATGGTTTGTGCTGTTGGTCCATTGGCATCAGGAAGTCAGAAGTATATTATCTGAAATTTATCCACTGTCAGAAAGAGAGAGACCAAGTGAGAGAGTGAGAGAGTGACAGAGACCCTAGCTGGCAGCCGTGCTGTCTTTTCACCCCTAATTCTTTCCACCTTGTTAGGCACTCTGCCGTGGGCCGAGCAAATATAAACACCCTGGCAGGGAGAGGCAGGACGGGGAGGTAGGAAATGGATTGTTTAGCAACGATGGAGTGAGATGAGGGAGGAGGGGAAAATGTAGAATTGGATTGATTGACATATAATGACAATAAATATATGGTTGGAGAAACTTAACATAAACTGAAGTAGGATGTGTATTTAAAATAAGGTAACTTGTCCTGAAGGACGTTTACGCACATTTATGTCATATTTTACTCGATGGGGAGGACCTGGTGAATACATGGGATTGGTCATCTCTTTGCTGCAGTTTTATCTGGTTCATATTTAAATTCTAAAAACAGTTTGTCATCATGGGTGCAAATTATTAATATTTTTCCAGTTTCAATGTATTTCAAAGGACAGTCAACCGTTTTATTTGACCTGGCATTATTATTGGAACCCAGTTATTTTGTTGAATAACATCTATGTTGTTTTTCAGATTTAAAACAAACATAAATTGGAGATTTGGCGATCCATGTTGTCATCAGAAAGCTACAGTATAACACACATGCAGTAATGCCTCGTTTAATTGGTTCCAGACCAATACATTTCTGCATAGTAGAATAGTTAGTTAATAATTAGTTATAAATGGAATTTATTCGTAGTTAAGGCATAGAAAACAACAACCTTCTAAATATGTTTTTTTTAACATTATTAGAGCCCTCTAGGCATGAACTAACTCCCCTACAGCCACCTTTACACTTGTATTACCCAATATAGTGGACATAATAAGAGTAAAAAAGCCTTAAAAGACATAAATAAGACTGATGCTCGTGTGTGTTGCTATACTGTAAATGTGTTCCCTGGAGGACCTGAGTGGGGAGCAGACAGGAAGTGATGTTGTGGGTTCAGAGTTAAGTTTTAGCTTGGCGTGGGTGACTGCAGCAACAGTAGATTGTGTTTTTATTTGGGATTATTGTGCCTGCTGTGAGATAATTCTAACCTGCAATAAGAGCCTGTGGTTGCAGCGTTCAAGTCCGGTGTTTGAGTGTCTCACTGAACATCACAATAACACTATTGACACCTAGTGACCAAACCTAAAGGCCTTACATTTGTATTTTAGTTCAGTTAGGCATCTTATGCGTGAAAATGCTTCATTTAGGCAAAACTTTGCTTCAATATGCATATTCTTTGGCTAATAATAGGCCGTGTTGAACCACGAATACATTATGACCTATTAATTATTTATGAAAAAAAAATATTTTTGAAAAAACAAATTTGATCTGCGACGTGGCGAGGGAAAAATAGAAAATTCAATTAAACAATAAGACAAAAATAATTATTATGTATAATATAATTATATTTAAAAATACACATATAATACATACTGTATACATATTAAATGTGTGTGTGTGTATACTGTACATATATATATATATATATATATATATATATATATATATATATATATATATATATATATAGACAGGCTGTTGGAGTTACTACAACTTTCCTGAATTTTACAATGTTTTAAATTTCTAGTGTAGCAAGGCCTAACTGAGTTGAAAAATAGATGTGGCAGAAGACAATGACAAACTGCAATCAATAGCTTGGATTTGTCATTGTGAAAATTATGTATTATGGACATACTGAATTTCTGCCCAGTTCGGCTTGAGTTTGTGGCCTTTAACATTTGGCTGAGTCACTTCATTACATTTTGCACTATCAGCCTTTTTCTGACTGGACTTTTTCATCAGACTGCTGTTCTTGCACGTCGCTCATGTTTATTGGCAGCATCCAAATAAATGGCTCAAACATTATAAATGATCATCTCAGTCATGACTCTCTCTATCTCATCCTCTGTCTCTGCCACCCGTTGTAGTCTGCCCCCGGTCATGTGCTGGTTGCCGTGCCGACTTCGGCAGTATCGCGGTGGCGACAGAGACAGGAGCAGATGTGACTCTGGTTGCGGGGCATTTGGCAGGAGCACTCATCGTCACGGTGATGGAGATGCGGCTGGACGGCACATCATCTGTAGCATTGCGAGGGATGACGAGTGTGTGTGTGTGTGTGTGTGTGTGTGGGTGGTGGTGGTGGTGGTGGTGGGGGGGGGGGTTAGTGAGTGTGGATGGTTGAGGCCTGGATTGAGGCCTGGATTGGCACTGGATGAGTTCCCCTCACCCACCAGCACGCACACACTTGCACAGTGTGACCCAACACACCCTGGAGGGACTGCAAGTGCACAGCCAGTAACCAGACAAGATGGGGGTGGGTGGGGTGGTCGTGATGTGCACGTGCGTGCGTGTGAGTGTGGGTGTGTGTGATCTAACCAGGCAGCAAAAAGTGCCGTCAAACACACAAGATGCTTTTATTTCTCTCTCACTTCCTCTGGCTGCGCTTTATTTCTTGAGGTATTTTCCTGCTATTTTGGTCCCTCTGTCTGCTAAGTTGGAGACAAATGGCGGTTTGGGGGCTAAATGTTTGAACTTGAGCAAGGAGACCCAAATTGACACACTTAAGGAAAACTGAGTCCCGAGGACAACAGAGAAGAGAGAGAGAGAGAGATGGCGAGAGAAGAGGGATTACAGATGGAGGCATTACTCAAGACATCTGTAATGTGTACACACCACAGAAGACAACAAACTGGCCAGAGGACATGAACTGCTGCACTTGTTTCTTTGCCATGTCTCTCTGTTTTCAACAAACTTTCAGCTCAGGCAATACATGTATAGAACCGTGATTTAAAGCCAAATGAAATGCGGTTAAATAGTAATTTTAAGAGGATGATTTAGCAACAAAACAAATGTCATCACATTGTCCACAAATGCAGCTTTGTCAAATAAATTTCATGACCATTTAATACACTCTTGTGTGTGATGTGCAAGTGTGTGTGTGTGTGTGCCTGTCAGGGGTGTGCACCACAACGGTTTGGCAGTGGTCTGACATTTACTGCTCTGACATCTTGTCTCAGTTCATCTCCCATGCCAGTGGACGGACGGAAGCCCTGGAGGGACACCCTAGCACCAGCTACGCAAACTTGTCTTTTTGTCAGCACCAGTGAGGAGCTGCAGTACATTAGTCAGACACACACATACACACACAGATGAAGACTTAATATATTTTTTTCCATACTCTGTTTTAACTGATTATATAATAATAAAATAAAAAATGAGTGGGTTTACCGTCTTTCATGTAAGTATTGAAACTGTATAAACTCTGTTTGTTTTCCTACTCCACACCTGAAGTTTTTGGTAAGCTCAGACTAGCTAATGACTGCTTTGAATCCTGTCCTCCACTTGTGAGACTTCTTCCCAGTGGATCCAGCACAAGTTGTCCCGATGAAAGATGAATGAGGTGTGTGAAATTGGGGATAGTCTCATTGTCACCTGGCCAGAGTGGAAGGGCACCAAGATGGTATTGATGTTTTGATCTATCAAGTCCACACCATCAGAGTCTTTCTCTCTAAGATTGGCTACAGCCTGTTGTTCAAGTGCCTTGGCCTTTGCTTGTTCTCCCCATGCTTGGTTGGGTTTATGCCAGGTATTGTGGTTTCCGTTCATAGCCCAAAAACATTCCTGTTAGGTTAATTGGAGACTAAATTGTACCTAGATGTCAATATGAGTTTAATGAGTATACACCACCTCTCACCCAAAGTCAGCTGGGATAGGCTTCATCTAACCTGTGACCCTGAACAGGATAACCAGGGACCAATTTCGGCACCTGAGCTCAAGTTTGTGAAAGGCTATTATAGGCCCTGCTATGTTTTTTTTTCTAGATACTAGATCGGACTGGCTTTTATCCAGTGTCTAGGCTTTAGTCTGTTTAGAGCAGTGATTTTTTTTGCACCACGTACTGGTTTCATGTAAAGCAGTGTTTAGCAGATAAACAACAAATTTAAACAAATTATTAAAAATATATACATTTGGCTGAATATTGTTTCTGGAATTAGTGGTGACCCTGAGTTTGTTTCTCTTCAAAGTCTGATCACAGGGTAATGGGAGACAATGATATCCAAAGTGTGTTACCTATATCCAGTCTACTTTGTAAATTTGTTTTGGTTGCTGTAATTCGCAAAAATTTGATGTTGAAAATGGGAGCAAGGTATGGAGTGCTTTTTTTTGGCAATCTCTGGGTATTTTGCCTGTATTTTAATCGAGAACATTGGTAGAATAGTTTTCTGAAACATACTTTTGAGGCCACCATTCTTTACAATTTACAGCAGCAGATGATCATCTAGCATGGACACGGTCAATTCACCTGGTTTGTTCACAAATGGGTCGCGGATCAATTTTTTCAAAGTTTGGGGGTCTTTTGTGGTTGGGAAGGGACACCCAAACTCTTTTTAAAGGAGAGACAGGTTGCTAGCTTCTGGGCATATTTTTACCTACTGTATCATGTGATTGAGATGTTTGTTCAGTCTCTCTGGCCAGCTTGGTACCAAAAGGTCCAAGGATCTGAACCACTGAACTACAGTAGAGTCTAGGTCTTAGTTTGTCATTCAAGTGCATAGACCTTAATCTGTTGTGCCAGGGACTAGGGCTTATTCTGTTTGAGACTGTAAGTCTTTGGAGACTTTTGTCTGTTCATTGTTCCAATGCCTATGCTTATTTTTTGGTGGGGGTAGGCTTTAGTCTGGTATTTGAAGGGCTAGGACTTAATATGTTGTTAGAGAGGCTAGGATACAGCTTGTTATTTTAAAAAATGGGTTTTAGTCTGTTCTTTAATTGTGTTAGGCCTTGGTCTGTTCTTACAGAAACTACCGGTATGCCTTAGTCTTAGTCAGAGACTATGCTGTGGTATATCACATCACAGAGGGGGGGTCTTGGTCTGGTATTCAGAATGTATTGTTTCAAATGCTAGGCCCTAGCTAAATTCTCTGATCACTTGTCGTTGGTTATTTTTCTTTCTTATTTGAATAATCTGCATCTCTAGTTTACATCAATGCAGTCTCAACATGTACTCCAGTTTACTTGTAAACAGTTTCAGACTCTGGTTACCTGCTAAAAGCTGGTGACAGCTGTTTAGCTGTACAGTATTTCCATGTGGTGGATTGCTAAAAAACAGACAGCGACTGTGGAGCATGAGGCAATCAACCTTCTCATTCTTCAACTGGAACCAACCCAACATGCCTGAGCAGATCCTTTCCCCCGTCTTGGCACCTCTGTCATCAGCTCCGTCAGTGCCATCTTCCAGAAGCAGCACCTATTTTTGCCAGCACAAAGGCCTGGCCCATCTTGCAAGGCCTTCTTCCTTCATCTTCAGCTATTCCTTTCCTTTCCAAGCCTTTTTCACTGTCAGTCCTCCCTCTTTTTTCCCCATCTCCTGAGTCTCCGTCAACCTTTACGAGGCTCTAGAGAGCTGTGACATCCCTAAATGAAAAGGCTCTCTTTGCAGCACTGCAACAGCTGACGATTTATGACAAGGAGGCCTCGCCGGAATCTCAGCTGCTGTCAGACAGCATAATGATGTTTTGATATAAAGATGATTGGTGGGGCCGCATGTGCCGTGCCGTGCCGTGCACGTGCCTGTGTGTGTGTGTCGGTGTGCGTGTGTGTGTGAGCGGGATGCGGTGATTTAAGGTAAGCATTTCTGTATCCTTTACTGGTTGCTGTGTGTTGTGGTGACTTTTTTAGTTGCTGTTGTGTAAGTGTCCTTTACTTGAGGCGCTATTTATTCTCGAGTTGATCTTTACGTTCATGTTTTGCGTGTGATTCTTTCCGTTTTGTCCAATTGTGCCGCTTCATTGCCTCTCAGCTCATGATAGGTAATTTCGAACTTCCTTTAGTTGTTCCTTCTTTTCCTCTTAAAACTCCTGCAGCACTCATGCGCCTCCCCCCAAGCCACTGTCACTGAAGACAGGCGTATAGTTCTCTATGGTTTCTATTAGAAGACCATTGCATGCTTGAGGGCCTCCGCAGATTGGTTACATTTTGTTCGGCAAAGCATTAGCGGCCCCCGTCGAAGGGCCCCATCATCATCAGTGTGTCTGCCATCTTCAGGCGGTGATCTATGATTCGCCCATCAGACGTACATAAATCAGGCCGCTAAAAGGATTTCTACTCTACCCCTCAAACCCCCCCTCCATTTAAATTTATGCCGCCATAAAAGAAAGGAAAATTAGTCATTGAGGAGCCCCCCCCTCTGTCTTCCTCTATCTTCCTCTTCTTTTCTCTGTGCAGTGTGCGGCGGTAAATGGAGAAAAGACAGGGGGAACAATCGCGCGCGGCACCCATCATCCTCTTCTCACCTTTTTCCTCCCCCCCTTCCACTTCTCTCTAATATCATCATTATCAGAACCATAAAGCGAAAAATAACATGCCAGAGACATTGTGAGAGCGAGGCCCATGTTGCCTCTGACCACTAACCTCGCTTCCTTCTTCTTTGTCCCCTCAGGTCACTGACGCGCTCGCAACTCCCCTCAACGCACCACTTGAACACAAGAGAGGTCAGTAATTAGCCTAAAGTGTGTGCAGTGTGCGCTGTTGGTGAATCACATGTGAGCTCTCAAACATGCATGCGCCTGGCCAGTGTGTTTGCCTGGTGTCTCTCGATGGTGAATGCAAATCAGCGAGTTGCCCAAGCGGAACGACTTTCACGTTCTATTGCCGCTCCGTTCTGCTTTCCTCCCTCCCAGAATGCAGTGCAGAAAGGCAGACAGGTTGAGGAGTGCGGCCAGTGCGTTGTTGTGGGTGAATGCTTCTGTTATTGGCCACAATCTACTCATTAACTTCCGCTTTCCTCTCTGTCCATCACCGCTGCTTCTGCTGTTTCTTTTGCATCAACAGCTATTGTTGTGTATGCAACTCACACTTAACAGGGTTTCCGCGACATGTAATTGATCGTGATGCCACTGCAAAATAAAAGCCTTAAAAATGAGTTGTTTTTTTAAAACTTGAAAACAATTTTAAGTCATATATTGTATGAATGGACATATTTGCTATATGAATATATATATACTACTCAAAAAAATTAGAGGAACACTTCAAAAACACATCAGATCTAAACTGGGTGAAAAAGGGATCTTGAATATCTTTCCTGATAATAAGTGGGTGATGTATTAGTAACAAAATGATGCCACATAATTTGATAGAAATGAAAATGATCACCCTTAGAGGGGGGAAATCAAAGACACCCCAAAAATGAAAGTGAAAAAATGATGCAGCAGACTGGTCCATTTTGCTAAAACGTCATTGTAGCAACTCAAAATGATTCTCAGTAGTTTGTGTGGCCCCCACGTGCTTGTACGCATGCCTGACAGCGTCGGGGCATGCTCCTAATGAGTCTACGGATGGTGTCCTGGGCGATCTCCTCCCAGATCTGGACCAGGGCATCAATGAGCTCCTGGACAGTCTGAGGAGCAACCTGGCGGTGCTGAATGGACCAAAACATAATGTCCCAGAGGTGTTCTATTGGGTTTAGGTCAGGTGAACATGGGGGCCAGTCAATGGTATCAATTCCTTCATCCTCCAGGAACTACCTGCATACACTAGCCACATGAGGTCCGGCATTGTCGTGGACCAGGAGGAACCCAGGTCCCACTGCACCAGCGTAGGTTCTGACAATGGGTTCAAGGATTTCATCCAGATACTGTACCTAATAGCAGTCAGGGTGCCATTATCTAACCTGTAGAGGTCTGTGCATCCTTCCAGGGATATGCCTCCCCAGACCATCACTGACCCACCACCAAACCGGTCATGCTGAATGATGTTGCAGGCAGCATAACATTCTCCACGGCATCTCCAGACCCTTTCACGTCTGTTGCATGTGCTCGGGTTGAACTTGCTCTCATCAGTGAAGAGCACAGGGCACCAGTGGTGTAGTTGCCAATTCTGGTGGTCTGTGACAAATGCCAATCGAGCTCTACGGTGCTGGGCAGTGAGCACAGGGCCCACTACAGTATGTCGGGCCCTCAGGCCACCCTCATGGAGCCTGTTTCTGATTGTTTGGTCAGAAACATTCACACCAGTGGCCTGCTGGAGGTCATTTTGTAGGGCTCTGGCAGTGCTCATCCTGTTCCTCCTTGCACAAAGGAGCAGATACCGATCCTGCTGAGGGTTGAGGGACCTTCTATGGCCCTGTCCAGCTCTCCTGGAGTAACTACCTGTCTCCTGGAATCTCCTCCATACGTCCAGGTACCGCAGTGAAGCCCTGGTCCAGATCTGGGAGGAGATCCCCCAGGACACCATCCGTAGTCTCATTAGGAACATGCCCCGACGTTGTCAGGCATGCGTACAAGCACGTGGGGGCCACACAAACTACTGAGAATCATTTTGAGTTGCTACAATGACATTTTAGCAAAATGGACCAGTGTGCTGCATCATTTTTTCACTTTCATTTTTGGGGTGTCTTTGATTTCCCCCCTCTATAGGGTGATCATTTTCATTTCTATCAAATTATGTGGCATCATTTTGTTACTAATACATCACCCACTTATTATCAGGAAATATATTCAAGATCATTTTTCCCCAGTTTAGATCTGATGTGTTTTTGAAGTGTTCCTCTAATTTTTTATGGCTTATCTTCAAAACACTAGTTGTGTGTCGAAGTTGTGCAACAGAAACACGTAGTGTGTACGGCTTTAGACGGTGACTTTATCACAGGGGTTTCCAACAGGTTGCTCCTATGCTAGCAATAGCTCACCTGATGTTGAGTAGTTCACCGAATAACATTTGCTTCACCTCTTAGTATTTTGTAAGTGTTCATTTCAAACATGACACCTGTATTTAATGACAAATAAGCATACTGAGTGGAGATGTGCTTTGTAAATAAAGTGCCATTTAAATGTTGGCAGTGCTCTTAGCAACTTTGCCTTTAAATTAACAGTCAAGCTACTTGTTTTTTTTTGTTGCTGATATCGGCCCAATATCAATATCGGATGGGGACACAGCTAACAGAAACACTGCAAAATAAAAAAAAAAAAGCCTTCCCAGAAGTGCTGTTAAAGCTCTTCCCAACTCCATGTTTTCTTCTGTTAATAAATGCAGGAAAATCAATATATCACAGAGCTTCTAATACATTAGTAAATGTGTGTTAATTTTAATAATCATCTTCACAGTGCTCTATACTTATACTTAAAATACTGAGACCGAATATGAGCCTCCTTTTAAAGGCAAGGTAAAGTTAAAATGTGTTTTTAAAAACAGTCTTAGCTGAAATAAAAAAAATCCTTTAATTAAAGTTAAAATATAAAAAAAAAAATCAGCAGGTATTCTCAACAGGTGTGTCGGATTGAAAAATGGGAATAGGTTGCGTACAGTTAGACAAAAATTAAATTCCAAATATTGAATATACAGTCAATGTCTGGCTTGGTCTTTTAGTTAGAAACAATATTTTGATAGGTATCGTCCTCCTTGTGTATGCTCAATGTGCAGCTATAAGTCCATCCATCCTTTTTGTTTGCCACTTGTCCTCACTGGGGTGACGGGGGTATGCTGGAGCCTATCCCAGTTGACTTTGGGCAGGGTACACCCTGGACTGGTGCAGATATAAGTGAAATATATATATTTTTTAATTGTTCATAGTACAAGTTTGATATTTCATTGCACTTTATTTATTAATCATATGCAGGCAATGATCATTTCCTTGTGGTCTGTAATGCACTTTGTACATGTTAATTATGTTTATTCATTGTTTATTCATGTTTAAAAAAGTGACACACTATTAAAAAAAGAAAATGCTAGGTCAATAAAAGTGGATGGTGACCTTATGAATACGGGAACATGTGAGTTGACACCAGCGGAGAACCCTGCTTTAAAGTACATCATTTCATTATTTTTACAGTTTATCGTTGAAAAGAGGAGATGCCAAAGCACACAAAGCGACATTTTACAACAGTTAACCTTCCTCAGAAATGTAACCCCATAAATAAGTGTTCATTGTCATTATCTGTGTCTGTGTGTGTTGCAAACATCAACAGATTCCCTGCAGGATCCAAATTGCTTAATAAGCTGCCAGTTGGGCTGCAGTCAGCTGGCTGGATCAACACACACGCTCACACAATACTGTCGTTTTCTAAAGCGTATTACATTGGTGAATTACTCCCCCACTGGCTGGTTATATGATTCTGTCTCATGTCTGCTTGCATGTTGGGATGTTGGGCCTCCAGGGGGAACAAAAGACACTTGAATACAGTTAAGTGAATAATATGAATCTATTTTTGCCATGTAGTAATGTGGGGATTGTAAGTTTGGAGCCTCATATGCACATGAATAAAAATATTAGTATAAAACCAGCATTTTTAAGAGACTAAAGCACCTGTCATTCCAAACATAGACATGTTAACATGGATGATATTAGTTATGTCATGTCTGTATGAACAAAGCACACCCTGTCAGTTTGTGTCACCTGTGACTCAGGAGAGCAGTGATAACTTATATCCAGTCTCCATGAATCAAGTTGAGGAGAGGGGAAAAGAAATGGCTGTTATTTCTGCACCGCTTGCAGTAATCCTGTCTTTGTATGATGCTAATCATATGTAAATCCGCGTTGTAAAGTGATTTGGTTTTTCCTCATGCTTGAAATAATTATACAAGTAACGCTCATACAGGAAAAAAAAAAAACTCTTCAGCTTCAAGTATGCTTTCAGGTGACTTAATCCAGCCAGCCGGCTTGTTTACAGACAACAGCGGTATTAAGTCATTGTCACTGTCATGCACACTGAGTGTTCATTTGACTCAATTAGGTTGGAGAAGGTTGCTTCTTTGCAGAATACTGATTACTTGTTAATACCATCATATTTAAACTGCACTTAAAAATAGTCCATATAACACTGAATCTCACAAAAGTGAGTACAATCATCCCTTGTTTATCACAGTTAATTGTATTCTGTGATGTAGTTAACTGTGATGTAGGATTCCTTATTTATAAATGGAATCTTTTCATTGTTAAATCATAAAAACACTATTTACAACCTTTTAAATACGTGTTTCCAACATTAGTAGAACCCTTCTAGACATGAACTAACACCCCTACCTTTACACTCGTATTATTATTTTCTATGTAGTCATTTTTATGCTTGAAAATGTTTAATCTAGGCCAAAAATGCATGAAATTTGCTTAATCATATTAATAGGCCACAGTCAACCAAGAAATAGCAATGATTTATTAATTAATATATTTAGAAAAATCGTGATAGAATGAAACTGCAAAATTGGAAGCGAGATGTGAGGACGTATATCCAAGTTTGCTTTCTATAGAATTATTCCTCAGAAGATATTGTCACGCTCTGCTTGACTGTGAGGACATTTGGTCGGGGTGTTTTCCTGTTGCTGGTTATATGCTCTTATTTTGCCTTGTTTGTGTGTAAGCTGCAGGGCGCAGCTCTCAGTCATTGGCAGTCGGAAGGGTTCTCATATGCAGCGTCACTAGAAGAACGCTGGTTCCTTGTGTTTCATGTGTTGGTTATGTGATATGGTAAGCTTGGTTTTGAATGCATTCCTTGCTACTTCCGTGCAGTTTTTCATCTCGCGATGCTTTTGTTGCTTTTTTTTGCACCATCTCTTTTTGTTTTTTGTGCCTCCACTACAGCGTCTGTCATTATTTTAACTTGTGCGGAATTAAAAACTTTTTACCTGCACGTCGCCTCTGTCTCTGCATCCTGGGGTCACGCACCATGCCTCGCCATGACAGATATACTGGAATAAAAATGGTTGCTGAAATCCACCTATAATATAATGATAAACTTTTCATTTTTTGTTTCATTTTTTTCAATATGGGCTAGACTTAGACAATATGGGCTAAGACTTCACACACATGGGCACACACACACATACACTCCCAGGGTGTGGCTATTATTTACCTGTGAGAAAAGGCTTATCTATCCCACAGCTGTGAGGCCAAAGAGAGGCCTGACCTCTCCTCCTCTTTACTTTCCTCCTTCCTTTTGCTCACCTCTTCCCCCTGTGGCGAGTGTTTGTGTGTGTCTGGGTGTGTGTTTGCTTGGCAACACAACGAGAGCTCTAACCTACGACCCGGAGGGCATGGCACGCAGAAATGACTCCCAATCTTCTCTGTGTGATGCAGCTACAAAGGTTTTGTCTTTTACAACTTAGTTCAAGGAGATTTCCACGCCTCTGACACAGTAATGGATGTGTACTTTTTGAATCAGACTGCTCAACCGGGATGTCATCACTCAACAGTCAACAGCCAACTAAGGATGTACTCTTACTAGACCATTCGTAGTGTGCTTGGGCCAACTTACACCTTAGGTCCGGCATTAGAGTTGGGGCCGATGTGATTCAGTATTGGCGTAGTTCATGTATTGGAAATTGCCGATACCACCTGGAGAAATCCAATCCAGCTGTCTATCTGCGAGCTGGCTTCAAAATATAATGGAGCTAAAGTGTGTCCTTCCAGAGTGCAGAGACCCTGTTCAGAGTTCTGAATCCTCGCCTTCATGGCGGCAAATAAAACACGTTTTTTTTTAGAAGTATCATTACCAATAAGGGACAACAAGGAATCGCTATGCTTAGACAGAGAAGCCATGCTAACCACTAAGATAGTTTGAATGCACAGTACCGAAAACAAAAGAACAAGTGGTTTGTACACTTTAACAGAAGTCTAGCTTGAATCGTGTTACAATTCAGAGTAACCAGCTGTGAACAGGAAATTAGTGAGGAGATTAATAAGAGTCTACAGCAGGGGTCTCAAACTCGCGGCCCACGGGCCATTTGCGGCCCACCAAATCGTATCTTGCGGCCCCCGACTGGACATCAAAGAGTAGTGTAACTGCAGCCCGCAACATCCGGGCAAGCTCGATGTTACTTACATACTTACAGGGGCAAGTAAACACCAACACTGAACTAACAGTGGTGTTATCACATGGACCGGGGGAGGGGTGGCCCTTTAGCGTTATTGTGAGCCATGTATTGTGAATTGTATCGTATCGTGAGGTACCCTGAGATTCCCAGCCCTCCCAATACTTGATGCGGCCCAGCCTCACCCAGACTTTACCTCCCTGAAATTGAGTTTGAGACCCCTGGTCTAGAGAGAGAATAATACAACATCTATATAGACAAATTACATCAAGAACCCTCAAGTCCGAAAACCGGAAATTACGCATTATGATACCACATTTGTCGGCAGGCAAAGGAGGAGCCTTTGTAACCTGTTTGTTTCTTTAAGTTTTTATGCCAACTAATATATTGCGATATATATTGTTTTACAAGAGGCTGTAATATAGTGAAAATTGCAATGTAGATTTTATCCATATACTTCCCATCCCTAACACAAAATGTCCGCTGTGTGGAAATATTGTACACTTTCCTGTTAAAAGGAGTTCCTGTTTTTCTGACCTTATACTTACCTCAATTTACCTTTTGGGACGTACATGCGTTTGTACATGTCATACTTTCCTGTAGAGTGACATTTATTACAGCCTCTTATAAAAATATCAATGATTCTAATAATAATAATATTAAAGCAAACAAAGCTCTGATATTGGAATAGTATTGGTATTGGAAGATATCCAAATTCAGCAAGTGCGAAGTGAAAATAATGTGGACCGGTGCATCACAAGGATGTGCAGTCGTCCCTCGCCTTGTTGCGGTTTGAATTTCGTGGCTTCACTCTATCACGGTTTTATAAAAATATATTAATTAATAAATCATGCTGTTTTTTGATAAACGGCCTATTATTAATAAAAAATGCATATGGAAGGAAAATGTTGCCTACATTAAGTATTTTCTAGCATAAAAATGGCTAAACGAGGCATTAAGAAGATGCATTCAGAGATCCTGTGAAGGACTGGTCATTAGGTGTCCATTTAAAGGTGTTATTGCAAGTTTGAATTGTCTCACAACAGGCACAATAATCCCAAATAAAAACACGGGCTACTGTTTCTGCAGTAATGCACACCAAGCTACAATTCACCTCAATTCAACTGAACACCCGACATCACTTCTTGTCCGCCCGCCACTCAGCCCCTCCAGGCAACACATTTATAGCAACACGCACAAGTATTATTTATGTCTTAAATGGCTTATTTACTCTTATTCTGTGTACTATATTGGGTAATATGAATGTAAAGGTGACTGTACGGGTGTGAATTCAAGTCTCGAGGGCTCCTTTAAGGTTTAAAACTGCAGTTAGAAGACCATAAACAGGTTTTGGCCATAAGTACGGAAGTATTCCATTTTTAAAGAAGGAATCCTACTTTGCGGAAATTCACTGTAACCAATTAACCGTAATGAATGAGGGACTGCTGTAAATTGTTATCACAAGAGGCTGCGATACATATTGCAATATATATAGCCTATATTTCCCATCCTTAACACAACATGTCCGCTGTGTGGAAATATTTTAAACTTGCCTGTTAAATGGATTTCCTGTTTTTATGACTGTCTTTTCTGACCTTATCCTTACCTCAAGTTGCATACATTTGTACATGTTATATTTGCCTGTAGATAAAAGTTTATTACAGCCTCATTTAAAATCAACAATATTGATAACTATAATATTAAGGCAAACAAAGCTCTGTTATTTTTTTAAATCAGGTATCGAGATCGGAATTGGAAGTGACAAATGTGGACCGGTGCATCCCGAGCACTCGGTGCTCATGTTCGATACACTTCACCTCCTCTGACATGATGGAAAGGTGGGCCAAGGCCTAGCATGGTGGGTCATGCAGGCAAGAAATGTATCCAAGCTATGAAATGACTGTAATATCATCTGCACATGTACAAAAGGTACATGTACAGATCATATTACAGTTTATTACTTTATTTTCATTGTAGTCAAGCAAATCAAACAACTCCAGGGAGGGTTAGAGGTTCAGTGCCTTGCTACAGGGTACATCCACAGTGCTTGAGAAACAAAATGGCATTTCTCCAGAAGCTAGTCCCCATGACATGTTTTCATACACAGTGGGTCTGCAACCTCCGACCCTCTGGTGCCCAAGCCAAGTCCTACCAGACTGACCTATTGCCATCCCAAATTATTACCACTGTCTTTGTCTCTGAGGCATTTAAATACTTTCTGCCTCTGTTCATGAGCAATTGCGTGGTCGGCGTGAACAGATGCGCTCCATCGCCGCTTCTCTTGATGAAAGAATGAAGTAGGAAAAAAAGGAGAAGTCGTGTCTTGTCCTCCACGTCTGCTCTCTTTTTAGAGCTACCGAGGTCCTGGCCCCATTACACTGATTTACACACACTCTCTCCCGTTCTGTCGCACTCGCTGTGTGTCGCTGCCAGTTAATAGCCCAATGCAGATGAGCACTTTTGCACAAGGAGCTGGCCGACTGTGCTGCGTGTGTGTGTGTGTGTGTGTGTGTGTGTGCGCACAACTTCTTCTGGCCGAGGGGATGAGAGGGTTGTGACAGGGGTCTTGACATGCTAAAGAGGCAGAGTAAATGGGTTTTTCTAAAGCAGTAGAGGAAATATCACCGTTTTATACTCGGCCAATTTATGTCCCCTTATCTCTTCTTCAAACATGTCACTTTAGCCACTGCTGGATGGTAATTACCGCTCACTAACACACACACACACACACACACACACACACACACACGCATGTACACATTCAAGTGCACGCATATGATCTGGATGTTGAGTAAGTACACTCGAGTAACCTGACTACACGTAAACACAGTCTTAAAGCGATGAATTGTAGAAACGATAATGTTTTTGGTGCTTCTGTGTCTGTCGGTGTGTGTGTGTTAGTCATGCTGTGAGGTCTTCATGTGTTTCAAATAGCTTCACCAATCCGTTAATCCTCATAAATAGCCATCACACACACACACACGTGAAATAAATAACCATTTACACTCATCTCATTCTAATTCCCCCTCAACCCTATAAACTGTTTCAGGAATAGGATCGCCATAGGCAGATTATGGTTATCAAAGAATCCCATCCTAGATAGCATCTGCATTCTCTCCTTCTTTATTCATTTTTGTCTGCTTCACTGAATGCGTATGTCCAAAAACTAATCTTTAAAGCTGAATTTACATTGGAGGTCTAAGCTCTCTATTCAGATTTCTGTTTTCGTCTGCTTTCAAGTGACTCATCAACCCGATATCATTGTGTTTATACACCTGAAAGCACTCGTAAACACCTCAAAACATTAGATGCCTATTTAAACGTCGATGTACCACTAATCTTAAAAATCTTAAAATCTATTCCAAAACGCACAGGCAACCAGCGCAGGGAGGCTAGAATTGGGCTAATATGCTCCCTCTTTTTGGTTCCTGTTAAAAACTGTGCCGGGGAGTTCTGGACTAACTGTAAGCGAGAGAGTAATTTGTGGCTTATTTCAGAGTAAAGCGCATTGCTGTAGTCCAAACGTGATGGGAAAAAAACGAGTGTATGTTTGAAGATGATAAAAACAACATTTTACAACAACGTTGATTTGTTTATTAAGTTTAAAATCGCGGTCTATTATGACGCCAAGGCTGGTGGCTGTGGGACTGACATGGTTCTTGATGGGGGCCAAGTCCAACTGGACTACCTCAGGTTCCCAGGTTTTGGACAGGTGTGATACTACAAGTGTGCACGTCTGATGCTGCTCACAGAGGTCGATGCTCAGGTCGTTTGTGTGTATGCTCAGACACTTGAAAAATTAGCGGGAACATTGCCTGTATGTGTGCGTGTGTGTGTGTGTGTGTGTGTGTGTGTGTGTTGGTGGCCCATGGTAGTGTGTGTCCCCCCTGACCTTGAACAGAGCAAACTGGCTTGTGAATGCGAGTGTACTAGCTAATGCTAATACACAGAGAATAGCTCTCTCGTCCACCGAGAGTTGAATACGGTCACTTATTGGAGAGGAAACACTGGCGAGTGTCTCTTTTTGTTTCATTCAATTTCTTCCTCTTCACTCTATTCTCTGTCCTCCTCTAACTTTGTTGAATTTCTCTTCTCTCCCTCTGTCTTCATTACTTTCAATCCATGTGTCAGTATAATCTTGCCCCCACTTTTTTTCTTTCTTTTTCAGTTGCTTTCTTTGCTACCTCTGACTGTCCTCATCATGCCTGACCCAACTGAGTCTCTTTTTAGTTTATTCTTAAAGGGATAGTCCAGATTTTTTGACATGAAGTTGTATGATATCCCCATCAGCAGTGTACTACACCAACAGTGACTAACCCCCCCACCCCAATTGGTCTCGTGACTTCAGTTCTGGTCGGAGATCCTGACGAGGAACGTTGTTCCGCCTAGTTGCAGGGGCCATTTAAGTAAAGACTTTGGCTTCTCAAAACAATATGCGTTCAAAAGAGTAATACATTTGCATCACACAAAATCAGACCCGACAGAACGCTCCATGTTATGTCCCCCCCCCCGTATCACTGGGCATTCACGTGTATGTCATGAAGACGCTCGCGGCTTCTTCCGCTGTGGAACACATACGTAAACAAGATGGTCGCGGCGCTCTGCCGCGGAAGAAGAGTGGCATTACGGCGAGCGTCTTCATCACATACAAATATTAGTATGAACACCATTGTGAGCTCTGCCTCAAGCCTCTTGGACATGGAATTAACCAGAGCTGCACAAGTGGTTAGTGGAATCTTCTTCCACTCCTCCATGATGTCGTCATGAAGCTGGTGGATGTTTAGACACCTTGCACTTTGTTTCCCAGTTGGAAAACTGCCATGTGGCCCAGTTTCCCAAGGGAGGGAAACACGCTCTGCATCACATGCTGAAATTCATGTTTCCCTCAATGAACCACAGCTTCCCAGTGCCAGCATCACTCATGCAGGCCCAGACCCTGACGCTGTCACCAACATGCTTGACTGGAGGCAAGACACAATTATTTTGCTACTCACTTGTGTTGCCAGCTATGTAGACAATAATGGCTGTGTGTTTTGTCATTTATCAGTGGATAGTAAATATATTTTCTATAATATTGTCCCCTGAGAAGATCTACTGTAATAAATACAGTTGCTGAAATGTGTGGGATGTACTCACTTTTATGATATACTGTAAAAAACACATGCTAAAGTCTAAGGCTGTATGGGGTGGATTCAATACAGTCTGCAATATCAGCAGTTTTATCACAACCAGAGGGCATTTTTTCATTTGAAAATATACCTTTCTTGATGAACAGGATGTTATTATATTGATATAATATTAGATTAGATAGTAGATATATATATTTAATTTTCTATGTACAGACAGCATTGTGTCCAGCTCCACGCTTCAACAACGTGATGTCGTAATAATCGGTTATTTTGGCACCCTGTGTGAACTGAACCCATATGTATTGCTAGGTGGAAATGGGGCTTTAAAATTTAAACTAATCTCTGAAGCTAAAACTAGTGCTGCATGATGCAAGTGGGTCACACACACAGTAAGACACCAACAGAACCACTCAAAGAAAGGTAGGGAGAGAAAATGCATATAAATGACACATTTGAACCAATTATGACCTTTGGGCCACCACACATTTGTCTTCATTTTCTGTTGCTGTCCTCTGTTAAGTTCTTCTTTCTGTCCTACTTTTTGTGTGTTTTACTACATATCCTTAACAAGACACTCCCTTTCATTCTTTGAGGAGGACAGGGGTGTTGACCCACAGACCAATTTGAATTCATAAGCCTGCTTTGGAAAAAATTCAATGACTTCTCTCATTGCTGAATTATGGCCAGCTTCATTTATCTTGATTTGTGTTCATCCCTGCTTGTCTCATCGCTGCTCTATGCTCAGTCTTGCTGCTGATGCTCTTCCTACACAGTTTGATAACGACAATAGCTACTTGAGAATGGGGGAACCATAGAATTAAACTACACCAGAAGAGCCATTGAGTGTTCACTGTGAGGAAGACAGAGTGTAATAGAATATCAGGGAGGAAGTACAACGCCACTGTATTGTTGGCGGGTACGCACGGCAATCCTGTTAAAGACGATGTCTGTATTCTCCCACTGTTGGATTGTACTTTGAGCACAGCCCGAGCGCCTTTCACAGAGAAACTCCAAATTTAATTTGGGCCCATTGTTTAGACTGCCTCAAATCCACAATCCTTAATTGTACGAAATGTGCTCGAGCCGTGATCCGCGATTGTGGCGGCTGAGTCAAATTATCTGCTCCGACCTGGCTTGGTTTTGTAACAGCAGAATTCCATCAACTGAAATAAAAACGGGACTGGAGGCGCGTGTGTGTATCATTAAATGCAGCTATTATGGTGAGATAATACCATTGGCCCTCATATGGAGCGTCGCCATGAGCCTGTAAGTCAGTCAAGGCCTGATAACTTTGGAGTGACATTGAACACTCAATTTGTAAGAACCTCATGAACGGGCCTGCTGGTTTCCGATAGACCACTGAATCTGATATCCTTAATTAATTTGAATTATTGTTGTTTTCTGAGGCAAATTTTTACAGCATCTCTGCTGTGACAAACAGCGTTGAGAGGAGAGTGACAGGAAATAAAGTCACCACGGAGAGAGTGGCACACGCCTAAAAGCTTTCAAACAGTTTTATGGCACCTGTCTGATCAACTAACGTAACGGACACTTTTAAGAATTAGGAAAAAAAGCAAAAGGTTGAGTTGTCTTTGTCAACCAGATTTACCTGCTGCAGTGGTCATTAGAGATGAAATGATATTGCCCTTTCATAGAAGTATTATTGTGACCAAAATAATCACGATTATTGCAATATTGTTCATATTTGCCAACAATTCATTATAGCAAAATAAATGACAGAACTTAAGCCCATCTAACTTCTTACATCTGTTGTGCGGCTGGCTAACAACTTTTGATCGTGCAACATACTCTCTGGCGCTGCCGTGGTATAATGCTTAACACGGTAAAGACAATCATTATGCTAATTAAAATTTGAAATGTTTGAAATGTATATTTTTAACTAAGCTGTGCATTTTCCCCCACTTCTTTTTGGCATGTTGCAATGTGCAAGTGTAAAGATATTATCTTCCTTATGTCAAGCATGTTGGAAAAACGCATAACCAAAACAAAATGTGTCAACAAAAACATTATATTACATTTTGTTTTGCTTGTGTGCTTTGTCGTAGCATAAAATGATCACACAAAGTTTGTTTAAAGGCATAAACCTAACAGTAGGGATGTTTGACTACATTTCTTTGATTGACGATATGGAAAATGAACTACATTAATCAAGGCACACTGGTTTTTTGTTAGGAAATGTGTGAGAAATGAGCATGTCAACATGAACAAAGTCCAGAGATACTTGTTACTAGCATTTGCTAACTAGGCTAATCTGGGTTTCACTCTGGTTGCTAACTGGGCCAATGGAAAACTATCAGAAGCAATGACAAAAACAAAAAAAAATAGTTTTGTAAATAACTATGTCAAATTGTATGTCAATTCATATTAATTTTGGAAATAAGGGCTATTATTTTATTGAAAAAACAATATACTGTTAGAAATGTTTATGTCGTTTTGTTTCATTAAGTTTTGCTGAGCATTTATTCCCACTATGTTCGTTGTCCTTGAAGGCACCATAGTTGTATGCTCTGAGACAAAGTGGACCTTGTCTATAAATTTCTCCGCCGGAGGTTTGTTGGAAAGCGAACCGGTTTGTGGTCTCAAAAAGGTTGGCGACCACTGCTTTAAGCCACACACTAGTTCAGACTAATTCAACAGCGCCTCTGTTGGTTGCAGCCAAGTACTGTTATATGGTCAATTTTTCATCAACTGTTTGAACTGTTTTCCACAGCAAACTAGTAGAAAACTACTGTTGAATATCTAATATGTAGCTAATGTAAGCTCTCGGTCCATTTTTCATCAAATTATCTGTTTCTGTCTGTGTTCAGCCGAAGTGACTTCGACTTAAAGTTACACTTCACAACTGTAGGTGGAGCAATAGAGTAACAAAAAGTCCCAATTTTCCAGGACTTTGTATTTTAAAGCCCTACCTGTAACTACGCTTAATTTTTATGGGTAAGCAGATTGCAGGACACAATGTTTTCATTCAGCTGTATTTGTGTGAGAGTGTGTTTTTTGCATTTTTTGTTCTTGTTTTTTTTTGACGTGATGATAGTAGACAAAGTGCTGGGAGCCTGAACTGTCAGCCTGTCACGCACTGACAGATATGCTGCTCGTACACCATCCAGGCGGCGCCACATGGATGCACACATGTGCATGCGTGGCTGTGTGTCTGCGAGTGTATGTTGGTCATATGCAGTCTGGGCATAGCCGGAATACTCAATACGTACTTTATACCGAACTCCTGCATATGTGTCACAATGAGAGAATGTTGTGACTGATAAACCCTACCATGTATATCATATGTTGAGAAAAAAAAGGTCAGGTTATGAATTAAATACCGTTTTGACTCAAATATAAGACTAGCCTGAATATAAGACAAAAAGTTTTACTTTCTATTATTATCTGTAATATATTGGGTGATACAAGTGTAAAGGTGACTATAGGGGTGTTATTTCATGTCTAGAGGGCTCTAATCGTGTTAAAAACCATACTTAGAAGGTTGTAAATAGATTTTCTATGCTCGAACTATAAAAATATTCCATGTATAAATCATAATCCTACTCCGCAGAAATTGCCTTATCGGGGTCAAGTCTGTAACTAATTAACCTCGATAAACCAGCACTGACTGTACATAGACATTTCCTGTCTCTCGTAAGAACACGTTCGTTTTCATTAGACTAAACTCTCGGAAGCCATTTATTCTTTATGTTTGTTTGTGTGTTTGTGTGCATATCCAAAGAAAGCATATATTGCGTGCAAGCATCTCTCTGCGGGAGTGTGTTGGAGTTTCTAGTGTCTTTTCCCTGCAGTTATGCTAGTGTGATGGATTAATATGTGTGCTAGCAGAACAGATGGCATCGGGCTGGGAGACGGAGTGTGTGGTGGGCCGTCTTCCACTGCACTGCCATATACACACACATACGTTTGCAGACATCCATCATTAATGCCATTATCATAACACTCTCAGCTGGTCTGTCACAAATGTAATCACACCTACTGTCTTTGTGTTCACCATTTGACTGCCTGTATCACTGCAGAAATATTTGGTATATTTGATTATTGTAACTCAAGAGTCAAAAACACAGAATGATGCACATATTTAGGAAATAAAAGTGCACCAAAATGTCAAGAATCAATTTGTATGTCTTCATAAAGAGCCTGATGAAACTTAGTTCTTGAGTAGAACTGTAATTGAAGCTTTAGCTTGTGCGTGTTTAATGGTATTTTTGCTCATTTAGCTGGCAGGTGATCTTCTGCCTTTAAATGATCCACTCAGCTCTGGCAGTTTAAATGGTAATTAAACGGCGGTTCAGCTGTCAACTCACACATATGCATGCACACACACCCTGCTGTTTTAAATGGTAATCAAAGCAATATCAGCATCTGGGTTTACTTATAAAGAATGGCATTCTCTCACACTCACCTGCATGTAAGCTGCTGTGACCTCAAACATGTACACCTGCCACTTATTCGCAATATTACAATAAAATACATAGAGACATACAGCATTCATGCATGCATTAATCCAGAAATCCTGTTTAAAAAATCGTTGCTTTATTGTAGCACACACATTTGAGGGCTGCTGCACATCCACTGATGCTTATTAGAGAGGATTACCACACTGATATGTCTTCATTAATAACACAATCAGAAGGATGTGCACACTACACACACTGGCTGATAGTGGGGGTGTGACTCAGGTGTCTGCCAGCTCTTGGCTTCCTTATTTAAAGCTCAGCTTCTCCTTATCTTCATTTTTGTTTTATCTATTCTCTTCACTCCATGTCCATCACAAAGTATATTGTAGTGGTTGTAGTTTGCAGTGGCGAAGAAATGCACTGTACCATACTGAGAGCTGTTTGTAATGTTTTGGTTTCCTTGCTTTTGCAAATTATTAGAAACACCCCTTAATGTAATGCAGCGCAGCTGGACACCATTGAAAACTGCCACCATAACTGCCAATTTTGATACGATCATTCGTGGGTAAGATCGGCCGATACCAATCACATGGATTAACTGTACATTTTTCAATTTATTTATGATGAGTGGTATTGGTTAGACAATTCCAGGGGCCCCTGGCAAATAGGTAATTATTAAAAAAGGAATGTTTGTTTTTTGCCTTTATTTGTGTGAAACAATTCTTGTACTATATGACGCAAACCTGAATTTAATTTGATGCATGTTTTGGAGTAATAAGAATACATGGGAATATAATAATTAATAATAATACAAATTTTTAGCTCAAGACAACAAAATTAACAGAACAAAATTATACATATAAATATGTGGATTAAAATAGAAATCTGTCCTGCTTACGTTAAAAGAGAATAATCTGAGTGTCAAGGTTGCACTATTAGAGCTGTCAACTATTTGTTTTTTTATTTACGACTGGCAACATTTAAATTGTGTGGCCATCGTCTTTATGCTATTTGGTGCTCATTTGTCATTATATAAAGGCAAAAAGTCTGAATTCAGCAGTTATAATAATTAAAAAAAGCTACTAAGAGTTACTACTACTACTACTCAAAATCAGCTGGTGAGATAGTATCACATGTGTTCATGTGTATGTTCATTAAACAACCACACACAAGTAGTGTTTTGAGGACAATACATAATTAGCATAATGACAACAAGATAGTAAAGTTGTTTATTGACACTTGAAAAAGTTAGTATGTACCCCATGAATGTGATATCCACTTGTGGCTTCCCCGTGGGACAAAAACGAGCTCCGAACTAACTGCATTGCTGATTTGTTTTAAAAACTAAAATCTCACTGTGGTAAAAAGTCACATTTGGAGTCCGAAGACCAGAAGCTAGGAGGATAACTGTAGGTAGATGCTAGCTAGCTGCCTCCAATGCAAAGTACAGCCAGTGACAGATCGGCAAAGCGTGTAAACAAGGATGCAAGAATAGTCAAACAGAAATAGGTTTGGTAAGGGAGTGACCAAACATGCTGGCATCGATTGGCGCAGCCTGTGGCAAGCGCAATATGAGACGCGTCATTTTGTTGGCAACCCTACGTGACACAGCAGACATGTAGTATTTGCTGCCGCACGCGGATGGGTTTTTGTGGTCGGCTTTGAAAGGCGCTTATCAGCATAAGCGGATCACGTTTTTTACGGAAATCGGACAATATTTATCGGTGGCCTATCGATCCGAGCATACCTAAAGTAAACTAATGTTAAATGAGTACCTCTCAAACTGAACATGTACTATACTGTACATTATACATACTAAGCTTTCTTTTAGGCATCTGTGCTCCTTAAATGACAATGAGCTTTGTGCATTGTACATGCAAACTGAGTGTATTTGACATCTTTTAACGTTACCGTGCTTGTGTGTGTGTGTCAGCTTGTATATTTCCTTGCTCCCGTGTCCAGGGAATAATAAAGATAAAGCAGATGCCAGCAGATGCCCCGTTTAAAGATTATCAGCTTCTGTCTGCACACTGTTAACACTCACTGGGGACAGGAGAGCATTTAACACAACCTATTTACCACACAGCACACATGGCAACATGGCAATGAAAGACAACATAAAACATGAGGGGCAGGCAGGAAGATTGGCGGCTAAATGGGAGGAGGTTGACTGGCGATTGGACGGAGTGCAGGAACACGTGAAATCAATGACAAGGAATAACACTGTTGTGTTTGTATTTGATATTTCATTATAAGTACAGCAATGTAAAGTTGAAATTAAACCTACAAAAACCATCTGCAGTTTCAGTGTCATGTTTACACGAGTGGTTTGAGTAGAAGTAAGCAAAACAGTAGAGCATCCCCTATGTTTGGGAAATGTAATTCTTCCATTGTTAAGCCACCGCAGTTCATACAAATCCATGTGAAAGTATGCAAACTTTACATATGATGTCAAACACGACGTTCTTGTGAAAATTGTGTCCCAATTGAAATATTTCTAAGCATTCTAAAATCACATACATATACTTATTCGATCACGGACCACTAAATGCACTTGCCTTTCTGGATGAGGAAAGTCATTTTTGGCGCATCCCCACAAAATACAGTACTGTACTAGGACTTGAGTTGTCCTCATTTTTTCACATGACTGTATTGTATATGAAGTTTGTGGCAACCCAGTGGGTTACGGTCAAAATGCTTTGGAAGAGATTCCAGCAGTAAAACAGATATCCTCAAAGTTTTTATATAGACAAATGGTAAATGACTTATGGGGAAAAAAGTTACAATTAATGTCATCCATGCCTCTGCAAAGACAGTTTGCTTGATGGTAGCCATGCTTTTCAACCAGTCTTGCTCAAATTTTACAGACTGTCAGTTTTCCAAAGCTGTGTACCAATTCTGCTTGACACCCTCTAGTGGGTGTTTTGTCGAGTGAAATGGATTGCATTGTTTTGCATCGAGCTGCGTGAGAAATTTCAAGTGAATCCGATGTATGGGGTCAAACTTCAGGGTTTGATAACAGCGCCGTGTATTTGTCAGAAAAATAATAACATAGGCAACACAATAGGGGTTCACGTGTTGCCAAATTTTCACTCTTTTGTGGACAGTAGTTCAGGAATAGAAGAGCTAGCTTCCACAAATACATACAGTCACATGAAATAATTATACAATATAGTCGTCCCTCTTTTATAGCGGTTAATTGGTTCCAGATCCGACCGTGATAAATGAATTTCCGCGATATAGAAGTCAATGTTAATAAATTGAATATTTTCCGAATTAAAACATTGAAAACTTGTTTATGACTTTCTAAATACAGTTTTTTTTACATTAGAGCCCCGTAGACATGGAATAAAACCCATATTGTAACCTTTACACTCCTATTATTCTTTGTTTACAACGCATTGCTCAACGCTTATTCTGCAGAGACGTGAGACGGCTGGCTAGCGAGTTAGTGAGCTAGCAAGCTAGCGAATTAAACAAATTAGCCTCAAATTTATTTCTTCTCAACTTAAAAAGCCATAAACTTACCACATGCACGTGAAATGGGAGGATAACCTTATTTCACTCCTGTCAGACATGCCATTGCTGACTTTATGCAGTGTTAAGGTAATGTCATGTAAGGTAATGTCTCAATATTTTGTGTCATTACTGGCACCTAGTGACCAGAATACCACATATCACTTTTATTTCAATATAATTTGACCAATAATAGACCATAGTTTAACACGAAACAGCAATCATTAATTAATTAATTAATTTCTGGAAGAAAAAAAAAAACGCTATATAATGAGGAGCAATTATTGAACCACCATATTGTGAGAGACGACTGTATTAAACTTTTCTTGTGGCTTGTAGTCCAGTCGCGGAACACACAACTTTGAATGAGAATTCGTACATTATTATTGCCAACGGCAGTGTGAACGACCGTCTATCATGTACAGCATTCAGTCCCACAAATGGACACAAATACGGTGGACGACAGACAGACTTTCATTCATTGAGCTCAGTCCGTCATGTTAACAAAAGATAAAAGTGTGTCTTCTTCTTCGTCTCGCGCTCTCTCGTTCTGTCAAAGTCAGCTCCCTCCGAGAACGTAATTACCAGCAGAGAGCGATAACACCATTAATAACAGCACACACACACACACACACACACACACACACACACACACACACACAGTCAGAATGAGACAATTCCCAGCGCTGGACTTATTTCATGCTTTGACAATTCCTCCAGGAATCATGGCACACAAAGGAAGCAAGACCACTTCAGGATTTGCTCCATTCTTACTTAAGACAAAAGTTCACAACTTCAGTGAGGTCTGTGTCCTTCTTCTTATATCGTCACTCCCTTGTGTTTTTCTTCTTCTTCCTATCCTATTTGGTACACTTACACAATGCAATGACATCCTATAGAAAAGTTTGATCAAATGTTTAACATTTGTGGTCATGTATGCTTCAAATAAAAAGCATATTTTACGGCGTAAACAGGCCGTATCGTAAATGAAGACCATCGCTTTGACCATTTTGGCTGTTTTTGCTAAAAATTCTAACATTTGAGTCATAGTTGAAGTTTTTGCAATTGATAGTGTCACCAACCTCTTTCAAATCTCTCATAAGTGACGCATCAAAGCCGTAACAGTAGATACTAAATTTATTCTACTGTGCATGACACACAGAAGGCAGCAAAGGGGGGCGTTGCCGTAAATGTGTGCATGTTCACACAATGACACGTATAAATTCTGCTTAAGTGCGACAATTGCTTTTGACACAAAGCTAGCTTTTGAGAGCGTTTTTGGCAGTCTGTATAAACTGGAAAACTTCACCTTTAAGAAGTGTTGAGTCTGCATAAACATGCGGAACACAGCATTGTTGTAATGTTGGTGCTTATGTTGCTTTTGTAGCTTTACTGCATTGCTGCTGTGTCAAGGCATGCCTTCATTCATATGTCACGTTTACGCCAAAGTTGGTCCTGTCTGGGATTTGTTTTGTGTCTTTTCATTTGATTCCTGATACCACCAAAAAGTTACAGTACAATCACATTATGTGATTCTTCATGAACCAGGAAGTGGCCTGCTGACTTACAGTACATCGTACCTGGGGAGAGTATAAGCCAACTGTCCAAGCGAATATTTCTTTCAATCTTATTCTTCCATCCATCTTTTGGTCTGTCTGCCACCTTAGAAGCCATAAATCCTTCAAAAGTGTTTTCTCAAAGTGCTGTCATCTCTCTTTTCTTCTTCCTCCATTGTCTCTGTACCCATCATCAGGTTGTCCTCCCGTCCTTTCATCCTTCTGCCCTCTCTGATGCATACATTCTTTTCATTAATCCATCCTTCCAGCCATCCATCCCTCCATCATCTAGTTTACAGCTCATAAATCTATAGAGCTGTTCTATCAGAGAGGATCACACGCATGCATTGCGGCGTCTTAGTGGGTGTGCCTCTATGAATTTGTTCGTTTATGTGCTCGCCTGCATAAACTTGTCTAAGGTGTTTGTGTACACATGCGTTTATTTAGGGCCGTGCTTCTGGGTGTCTTCCACCCCTCTCTCCATCCCAGGGCATTATTTGGGAAATTTTTCCATAAATCATTTTGTCATTTACACGTGCAGGCTACATTGTGGACAACGTCAAATTGGAGTGAGGGGGTGTTTTATAAATAAATGTATACAGAGTGGACCTTATACTCACACTCACACACACACACACACACACACACACACACACACACACACACACACCTACACACGTTAGAAAAAAATGTAACCACATAAACACAAAGCACACACATGCTCCCTCTATACTGTGACATGGTCATAACTCACCCTATGCTACTGTGTACTGTGAAATATGACAGACCCTGTGTGTGCGTACGTGCGTGTGTTTGTGCGTGTATGGTAGTAAGGGATGGGCAGTGAGAGAGGGACTGTGTGTGCGTGTGTGTGTATGCTGATGACAAGAGTCCACCCCAATGTCCTTGTCTGTCTCTCAGTAAACTTTTCATTGGGTCAGACATTAGCATAGGCGGCTAACTATAACCCAGATGATGGATGGAGCCACAACTCTCTCTGTGATGTGACCCATGCACTGAGCCTCAATGGATAGAAAGGCCACTTCCTGGTGCATCATGTTAATGCCTCTGGGATGGTAACTGTAGAATTTCAATAATGTTTGCACCCCATCTATGGCATGAGAATGCACAATGCTGCTGTCATCTAAAAAATAATGAATAAACACCTCAAAAATGGCAAAGACCTGAACGAAGGCCCCAAATACTAGCCTTTTGGGACCCTGCAGACCTCACCATGAGGCAATAACAGCAACATAAATCCTCACAGCAAGCACCGTTCTTTGCCGGAGAATGCTAGTAAAAGATCTGTGATATTGCAGTATAATTTTGTTTGTCAAATGTTCTCCGACTGTACATGTGTGTGTTGCTACATCTCTACGACCATTCAATCATCATGTCCTAACCACCTGCTGATTCCAACCCCTTTGGCATGGTCATGGCCAATCACGCTCCTCCGTGTTGTTAAGGGATTAGTGACAGTTCAATCAAAATGCCTCCTTCAGCTTTCATCCCCTCATCATACCAGGGAACAAATACGACACACAAACCGGTCATCATTGGAAAAAAAACACATAACAGCAGATGCCCAAAACAGTCTCAATGGGAGTGTGGGGCATGCTGAGAGCCAGGGGCCAGAGACCTGGTGTGTGTCTGTTCATGTATCCTGGTATAAAAGCAAAATGATAAGGGAATGACGGGCAAAAGTTGAATGTTGGTGTATATTTCGATAATACTGTAATGTGGGAAAAGGATTTGGGTTTCTCTTTTTGTCATTTTAGTCGTAATGGAACCGAATGCAAACAGCAGTCCTGCCCATCTGTCCCTGATGTCTTAGTCCATGAAACACAAAGTAAAGTGATTACTGACATACATTACAGATTGACAAACTAAATTGAAAAAATTTGCTTAGTTTTTATTTTCGTCTCTCTCACCCAAGAACCATATAAGTTACGATCCCTCCATGAAAAAGGAAGTGGCCAGCGAGCATACGGAAGGACAAACAGTGCTGTACCAAAACTACATTGTTCCTCCACAAGAATCCAATATTTTAAACAGTTTTGTATTTTTTTTATATATAAAGTGTATTGTTCTTTCAGTTAACATTCCTCAAAAACCTGTTTTGAGTGTTAATTTTGTATTTTCATTGTAAATTCTTCTGAAATCATGTTGCACATGGTATGGACCAGGCGTCGGCAACCTTTACCTTCAAAAGAGCCATTTTTACCTTCAAAAGAGCCAACACTTAACTCTGTAAGTCTTTGTGATTGGTTCCCATGTTTGTGTAAAATGAAAACCAAATGTAGCCAACTTTAAGATAAAAAAGCCCATCATCAGAGTTCACATTTTTGCATATCGGTGTTGTTTGCTCAATACTGTTTCCACCTGTGCTGAATTGTCATCAATAACAATTCTATTGGTCCTGTTCTTGGCTGTCTTTGCAAAGAGAGGCATTCTTTCATTTTATGAATAATTTCCTGTTTATTTTTTTATTTCAGAGTATATAAGCTTTGATATTTTTATGAACAATTCTTTAATCTATTCTCCATCTGTGAACGGCTTCCCCCTCCTTCCCATCTCATGTGTAGCCCAGTGGTGCCAGCTTGGCCATTTTCTCACTAAATCTGGTTACTTTCCAAATCTTCTTCGTGACTTATTTTCTCAGGAGCAACTAGCAAAAAGTGTAACGACTGTTCCTGACGTCTTTGGGAGATTTTCTGGTATTTGGAGACGTAAAAGTAAAAGCACATATTGTTCTGAGCGGTGAGTGCACAGTCAGCTCCCGTGTCACACTATCTGCCTCTCTGGGAGTCACCACCTGGGCGATTTGCGTGTCACGGGCTGCGAGCACAAGCTACAGCGCGCTTCTCGTTATAAAACATATTGCTATGCTCTCGTTAATGACTTAGTTTTATTTTACTGCGCAGTAACCTGCTTCAGACTCAACTCAAAACTCCCTCACCCTCACCAAAATGGCCGTGCCCGGCGAATGGACCCACATCAAGGAGGCTGAATAGCTGCATGCAGCTCCGGAGCCACAGCTTGCCAACCCGTGGTATAGATAATATTGACCCAAAGACACCCCGCCCACCCAAAAACACACACTACATTGTGAAATAAGTTTGTTTGTGTGTGACAAAATTCATATCTCAATTACGCCCCACAATTTGCCATTGTAACCCTGCACCACTCTTGTGGTTGAATGTTGTCCTTCTGCTGCTATTTTTTTCTCCATTCTAGAGCAGCCACCTCCTCTCACACTCACTTTTTCCCTTCCTTTTTGTCTTGCTGTTTCCCTTTTGAGTCTCTCGACCGCTCTCTCCTCAGCTTCCTGTCCTCTCTCTGTGACTCAATGTCTCTCTCTCTCTCTCCTTCCAAAGGTGAGTTGGGTATCTGTTGTCGTCTAGTTTTGTGTTTGGTCTCTGCTCCATCCGGTACTCTGTATGGCTGAGGAAGGTTCTATTACCCTTGATGGACACAGTGAGAGAAGATAGACATTTGAAAAAGTAGACACACACACACACACACACACACACACCAAAAAAAACCTCACTTTTTGAGTACAAAATATCCAGTTCTGTTATCTACGCTGTGGTGCACACATACACAAACACGCGCACACACACACACACAGTATGACTGATGCCCCCTACGCCAGACCCAGATGTCCTGCACTCCTCTTTTCTCCTATTGACAAGTCTGCAGGTCAGTTTATCTCAAAGCATTCAAGCAGGTTTAGGACCATATTTCTTATAAGGCACCCAACTATCTCAAATGGCTGAACTAGCTGGATAGAAGAATGGGATGGAGTAAGTAATTTACATACAGTACACTGATGTTTTGTAACAGTCAATGATACTTTAGTTGTACATTTAAACCATGAGAAAACCGTAATGTATTTATTTAAAAAAATAGTTGTAATAGTAACGTGTTTAGTTATAGGTAGTAAACGTTGTATATTGTTTTTGGTATGTACATTTGAATAATGCTACTTTAGTAACATTTACTTAAGTAGTATCAATAGATCACATTAATGTGTTTACTTAGTTTTAGGTACTGTAGTAAATGTTGTATATTGTTTTTGTTATGTACATTTGAATAATGATACTTTAGTAATGTTTACTTAAGTAGGATCATTAGATCACAGAGAATACCAAGTAAAATCTACGACAAAGTTCATATGGTGACATCAGAGGCACTCATGAGCTCTCTCTGGGGGTCCACCAGGCATGGCTGCTGGGCACTCATGGCTGCCGTTGGCCAATGACCTGCTCTGCTGTGACGAAATGCATTGTCATGTGTTGTTTCGTTTCGTGAACTGAGTGTCTTGTGACGCCCCTATCATTTATACATGGAATATTTTCATAGTTAGAGCATAGAACACTTATTTATGACCTTCTAAATACATTTTTTAACATTGAAAGCCCTCTAGAAATGAAATAACATTAAAGTAGACATAAAAGAAAATATGACATAATATAGACTCACACATATTAGCATTTGGAGAGTTCCTTGTTGTTTCTTTATTTGTTAACTTCCGGTACTTCCTGTGGTGGCTATTGTCTCATCAGTGTAAAATAATATAACAAAACTGACACCAATTGACCAGTGAAAAATATCACATGTTCAATGTGTCTTCTGAATGCCTTATGTTTGCATTTTGGTTCATGTAGCCATTTCACTGCTTGAAAATGCTTCATTTAGGCCAAAAATATGCAGAATTTGCTTAAATATGTACGTACATGGTTCTAATAATGGTAAAAACTGTATTTAGCAGCTCATAAACATGTTTTCTATGCTCTAACTATGAAAATATTCCATTGATTAATATTCAGTTCTACTTTGACTTATCAAAGGGTCTGGAACCTATTAACTGTGATAAACGAGGGATGACTGTAGCGTATACAGTATAATACACTACATACAACAAAAAATATATAATACACTAGTGTATATAATAATAATAAGCACTCAAATTTGCCGAAAATCACAATCACAATTATTTTCAGACAATCGACCAATTTTTTTTTATGAACTGTTAATTGATTAATCAAATCAATTAAAATTAATCAATCAAATAGTCCAAAATGACACTGGCCATTTGTAGCATGTTTGCTCATCATCCATGACCAGAATGTCTCCTGCTAATTACCAGATGTACAAACAAACCCAAGCAAGGCATTCCAAAGGATGGAAGAAACAAGTGATAGTCCAATCATATAGGGGCAAAAAAAAAAAAAAACAAGACTGTGCGTCATTATACAATGTGACAGTAGCCTTACAGAAGCGTACGGGCTACAACCTTTAGGGCGTGTACACACAGATTCATAGATGGTGCTTACAGAGGCAGGGCCAGCCAGGGGCCTAAGTCCGTGATGAGGCCCTTCTCCCTGGGTTAACTTGCTGCCTGTTGGGTTGACCCACCAGCCCTCACCTCTCTCTGCCACATTAGGGCTGAGAGGCATGCATACACATGGTAGCCTGCGAGTGACCTGGTCGTGGTATTGGAGGGGAGAGGGGAAACTATCCTGAACTGACCTCTAATTAACACTCTTGGCAAAGTGGCCTCTTACAAACACATATATTGTGGAGCTACACATACGCACACACACACACGTGCACACACAACTATAAACACAAACATGTTTGCTGGAGGCTGTAAATGTGCAAATAAATTGGCTGGGTTGACAAATTGTACTGTGCAGACCCTTTTCTTCAACAGAGTAAATTCATTTTTAACACAATTGGGTATGGCTGTCATGGTGTTATTGTAATACCTATTTTTGAATTACAGGTAGTATTTGCATATCCATAGGTACAGTTGGACTTGCAACAAGGTGGAAGCTGCTTTTTAAGGCAATGGTACTTAATATTGAACAATATGAAGAAATACTATTGAATAAGAAGGCTAAAGTGACAGGTATTTCATAGTGGTGGAGTGTAATATTGTTTTAATATTGTTGTCCCAAAACCTTTAAAGATGAAAACAGTTTCAATGTATCTTGGTCAAAATACTCCAAGGACCAAGAGGTCGAGCAACCCTGTTTTGAGTGGTGGGTTTTCCGGGGATGTCCTGGCTGATGCTAGGTGAGCCTTACCCTGCCTACCTCTACTAAAGTCAGATGGGCCCTTTAAGGGTGAGCAAACAAGGTCAGTGAGTAAAGGCACATGTTGCACACTGGAATAAAAGTTTCAACCTGAAATCTACAACCCAAGGCATATTTCAACAACAGGGGATTAGCCCTGAAGTCACGGCATTAGAGACCTGACTTTGTCTTCGCCACAGAGAGCTCCCCCACTCCCCCATAAAGGTCTGGATCCCCAACACGGACTGCGAGTAGTCACACTTGGCTCTTTGCCACTTTGCTTTGGAGTCCGCTATGGAAAGGAGGTGATGTGTGTGACAATCTGTGCAGAAACGTAAGAAACGTGGTGTGAGGCCGGCTTCATGTTAATTATTGTGACGTCTCAAAGGGCCTAAATTTGAAGATTGATTTTCTGAAATAGGCGGCAAACATTAAAATGACTGTCTTGTGTAATTGGGCAGGTACTCAAGAGACCCAAATATGTGTACACAAGCAATTCAACTCTGTTTTCCATGATATGTTCCCTTTTAAGTCAATACAATTTACAATGTCTGTTTTTCAGTCATTGATTGTGTTTAAAGCAAACTCATGTAAATGTCTGACAGGTTAAAACAAGCTGTGTTACGCTGACATTTGAGTTAATTGACAAGCTACTGGTGATACTGAAGGTTTGTTTGTTGACTTTGTTTGTCCTCTTTATTAACACTGCATTCATGGGATTTCACCCACTCAACTTACACACAGCCTCATCCTCCCCGCCCGAGTATGCAATCTCTACCATGGACGGGGTCTGTCGACACTGTTGAAAGTCCATCCATGTTATGTATTCATTGAAAAAACAAAACCCACAGCTTAAAGTAAGAAGAAGCTGCATTAACGGTGAAAACTTCAGATTGTTTATTGATTTTTATTTGTGTTGTTGAATAAGTCTGTCTGAGCATGATGTCCCTGGGAGCTTGGCTTGGGGCGTTGCATTAGGCACACTTGTGCCGAGACGGATCTGCAAGAACATGCGAGTGGACAGCTGCATGTACATACTGTAAAGACCCACACCTCTGCCTTGGAGAGGCGTCTTAAATAAACCAGTCACCTTGACATTTGAGATTTGTGGCAGCGATGCAAAATTGAAATTTACTCCCTTTTGCATTCAGGCTGCAATGTTGCAAAATGTGAATAAATGTCAAAAGGTTAGACTATATTCATAGGATAGGCATAGTTCACGCTATCACTCGGATAAAACTGCCTTATATGAACTCTAAATGTACTGCTGTGTTGGTGAAATGTCAGGTTTCTTAGGTTTATAATGTTGTTATGAAGCCCTCTAAGAGCAAAGACCCCCAGCAAGGCAGGTAAACAACTATTATCTATAGATGTGGTCTGGTCATATTTGACAGAGAAAGAAGCACATAAACATGGTAAAAACTCATGTGCACCTTCATATTTCATATATTTTTTTCTTTTAGCAATGCTATCACCATATACAGTCCCGTGCAAAAGTTTAGGTCACCACTAATAATAAGAACAGCAGTCATTTTGACACAGTGAAAGTAAATAGAAGGACAGACACAATTAGCAGGATTAGACTAAAAGTACTGAACCGGTTTCTAATGTTAGCCTAAGACATTTGCAGAGTACTGTATAACTGTTAAAAGCGCAGACCTGCAAAAGAGAAAACAACTTCTTAGAGCCACATGTTAACTTGTCCATCTGTTGTTAGATGAGAAACAGATGGGTGGTGCTATTATTATCATTCCGGGGGGTGGATAGTACCATTGATATAATAGTGACTCAAACGGGGGAAAGAAAACCTTCCCATATTTGGCCTTTAATCCAGATTCTCACTAAAATTGAATGATTTCTTTGTTGTCACCATGCCCCCCCCCGTTTGTACTGCTTGGGCGCCATACTTCCTGCTGGGTGGATTGGTGAATCCACGTACATTGCATGGCTCCGTCTTTCGCGCCCATCGGAATGGATGAGTGAATTGAAAAGGGAATCATTTCAGTCGAAGGAACTGAAACACTGGGAACCGGTTCCCAACAAGAATCGGTTTCCCATTCCCATTTTAAAGACTGTAGAGAGCAAGTGGCACACAGACACACGTACCTAGGCTAGTCAGAACATAACCTCCTTGGCAGAAGTATTAAGGAAATGCAATCAAATATGATCGAATGATGATGATAGAATGTAAGCATTTTAATTTCCCTGAAGTCATTCATCTGGACCTCATAGCGGACCGAGTATGCTGGCCGCCTAATGGCGGTGACAGATGCTTAATGCCTTCTTCACAATACTGACGCCATAAAACACAAGGCAAACAGGCGTCACCCTAAAGGCCTGTCTGTCGAGCCATCAGCGTAACTACGCTGGCAAGCGCACAATCAGAACAGTGCTACTGGATGTGTGCAAGAGTGAGTGAGAGAGAGAGAGAGAGGAGGAGCACGAGCAGGACGGATGGAGAAAGATTAATTGACACTCAGCGAATGAAAAAGAGGGAATGAAAGCATCAGGATGTGAGGCGTACTGAGAAAGAGCTGACAGATGACTGAGCAGCCTTTTAGGTAAATGGCGGGGAGTATTGTATTGTCTGTCTGTCATGCTGATTAAAGGAACTAGCGAGCGGGAAGAGACACACAAACACAGGGCGCTGCCCACGTTGTTTTAAAAGACACAGCCAATGTTTTACAGCTAGTTACGAGTCGTAAATGCTTCGTGTTTGACGGTCCACACAGTGCTTAAGCTTTAAAGTTTGCTTGCAGTTGTCCCAATGAGCTAGATGGTCCTATTGAAACATCACTGCTAAGGCACTGTCTTTGGAAATTAATCAAGAACTTACTTGGCAAAACATGAACCCTGCTAGCGTGAATGATATTTGAGCCAAGATTCTTGAGGTAGATGGGGATAAAGGTGAGAGCAATTGGCACATACAGCCATGTGATTCGACTGTTAATAACATTTGTGGTGCCCCCTTTGGTTCGTGATCAAGATGGTTTGGAAGACATGCTCCCACACATCTAATACAGATACACTATATTGGAAAGATGTCCTCAAAATTCTGCAGTTGGCTGGGGTGCCAGGGTGTACCCCGCCTCTCGCCCGAAGACATTTTGCTTGATGGCGGCCATGTTTTTCAACCAATCTTCCTTACATTTTACAGACGTACTTGTCAGTCAGGTGTACAAATTTCGCGGTCATTCGACTAAAGTTACAGTGGGTGTTATTTGGAGCGCATTGGGCTCTAAATTTCAAGACTTTCAAGACAAGATTTAATAACGGCACCACCATGTGGCGTGCATTTTTTTGACAAATTTTCACCTTTTTGTGTGCAGCAAGTCAGGAGTAGAAGCAAAAGACAGGGGAGGCTTAGCTCCCAGGAGATGCACAGGTAGGGTTGCCTGGTGTTCCTTGAAAAATTTAATTGTTGCGTATTGATGAAGTTAAGTACTTAAATTTACGTATGTGTCCCGTATTGAGTTGAAAAGGGACGCACTATGTCTTATTACTGTGAGAATCAACAATAGATGTAGTTCAGTGGAAATGGAATTAATGAATGACAGCGCGCTTTACATGACATACTTAGTCTCAGCTCTATCCTGCTCTATCATCAGTGACAAACTATGATAGCAGAATTAACCAACTTTCCTGTTATTCCTCGGTGATGTAGTGGTACACGGCATGAGTTTGATCCCTGGACATACAGTGTCGACATCTTACGTCAAAAAGCCAAGACAGTTATTTAGTTTATTCTGATACTTTTGTTATTTTGCAAAAAAAAAATATTGTGCACTGCAAAATGTACATCTAACTAAATCCGCAGTGTCAAATAGTATAAAAAATAGTTTCACACAAATTTAAAAAACAAAGGAATAAAAAACCACTCCACTAGGGATGAAGATTGGCCAGACCTGCCAACTAGGTGTCTCTTATTTATTTTTCAGGGAGTTGGCAACCCTATGCACAGAATGTGAGCAAACGTGCACGAGCACAATTAATTACATGGGACTTTCTGTTGTTAGCTGGGGTATGGAGCTAAGAAATTCTTACTACCAACAGTAATACCTTGTTTATCACGGCTAAATGGTTCCGGACCCGACCGTGAATTTCCGCGAAATACCATTCCATATTTATAAATCAAATATTTTCATAAATAGAGCATAGAAAACTTGTTTACAAGCTTGTAAATACAGTTTTTACACCCCTATAATCATGTTTTCACTCATATTACTCAATGTAGTAGGTATAATAAGGGTAAATAGTTTTTTTAAGACATAAATAAGACTTGTGCTTGTGTGTGTTGCTTTAAATGTGTGCCCCAGGGGAGCTGAGTGGCAGGCGGACAGGAAGTGATGTCAGGTTCAGAGTTTAGTTTTAGTTTGGCGTGGGTCATTGCAGCAAGAGTAGCCTGTGTATTAGAGACTTTTATTAGGGGTTATTGTGTAATTGTCTTTTTTTGTTTTTTTATTGTGTGTTTTTAAAAAACATTTTTTTTTGTATTTTCTGTTTTATTAGTGTCATTAATTTGGTCCATTGCTTTTACCTTTCGGTTGTACAGCCTATTATTAGGTGTGTTGTGTAATTTTGTGTTTCATTGGCTGCTGAACAGCACTTTGGGCAGTTAACTGTTGGAAATATCCTATATAAATAAATTTGACCTTGACCTTGTTGTGAAATAATTCATATGCCTGTGTTTCGACTAATAGTTTGTATTCAACCATGAAACCACATGATTTATTCATTAACATGTTTTTAAAAAACCGTGATGGAGAGAAGCCGCGGAATTCGAACCACAAAGTGGTGTGAATTTCTGACTTGTAGGCAATGTATTTCTGTCCCAGCAGGGGGCAACAGTTCTCTTTTCCTCCAACCGGCAGCGACAGATTGTCTATGAAGAAGACAGATTGAGGGTTGAGAGAGGAAAATGGCGAAACACATACAGAAATCGAGCAGAGACAAAAAATACAGGCAGCTAACACTGTCACAGAGCTGAGTGACGTGATCGCGAAAGATAGAGGTGACATGGCTGATGTACAGGTAGGTGACGTAGACAAATGCAGTTGACAATGGCAGCTGAATCAACAAGCTAGTGGTTAGCGTTGCTGAGCCATGTGGCGCGACACCGGAGCCTGACACCGGAAGCAGTTCAGAGTCGGGTGACTCAGAACCCGACCCTGATTCTTCTGACCAGTGGCTGCCGTCTGGTTCGGTCAGCAGCAGGGATTCATCCCCACATCCAGCATACCCCACCGTCACTCTGCTTGAATTTGCTTCTCTGCAGAAAAAGCTTGTTTTCTCTGTTTTTTGGTCAAAATCAGGTGTTTTTGCTGAAACTACCCTATGTTCTACCGCCAATATGTAAAGACCCAAAAAGGCCCGAAACAAACTTTTTTTCTGATGAAAAAAGAGAGTCTAAAGTTTCTGTAGATAGCTTCAATGTTTATGTAGTCCTAAAACTCTGTATTCTGTGGGTCTTGAAAGTTCAGCAAAAATGCCCAAAAACTCCGGCAGTATGGAGCTCTCTGCTCTGAACATGGCTGGCAGTCAATGGGTTCATTGTAAAACATAAAAACAATAAATTGAATTCAGCCTTAACCTCGATGAAGGGAGATTTCACATTAAGATGAAACAGTTCACGTTCCAGTATGCGGTCTGTTTGTCTTTATTATTATTGTGAATTTACCCTTCTTAAACTGAGCAGCTAGCAAAGGCTGGTGTTTTTCACTTACTTTTCTGTGGTTGTCATAAAAAAAAAATATACATAATATGTTAGATAGAACGTAGTTCTGGTCTTCATGGTCTTATGTGACGTCAGTGCATGGAAAGAGACTTTGGATTTTGTCTTCTGCAACTGTTTTCATGTCAAATCTACAGTCCTACCGATTTCAAAGCATATTCAAATCCAGGATATGGTTAGATGTCATATTGGTACTTCATATTGGTAAAGAAAAAAGTTCACAAAGACATATATTATTACAATCTGGTGCTGTAGAGTCAAGACTTTGATTTGAGAATTTGAACTAATGTGTGTTCTTCTGTACAGCGTATTGCCTGACTTGTTTGTTTGTATGCATGTCATGATTGTGCATGCTTCTTTGTATGTGCACGTGCATGTGTTACACATCTGTTGCTGTGCTGCAGTTATTTGCGTTCCCAGCTTGGTGCCCTCGTAATTATTCAGATGTTACCTTTTGCTCCGACATTAAACACATTTGTCTGGCAGACATGAAACGGGCGTGCCTTCGATAAGGCTTCAAACGTCGCCTGCTGTCCAAAGAGAAGCTGGAAAGGTGAAGAGATGCATGCTGGGATTGTTTTTCCCCCTCCCAGAGGTTTGCTTGCACATTGGTGTTAATGAATTTAGTATGATGTTGGCGCCTTTGGAATAGATTACATATTATGTTGTGCTGCGTTTTTTTAATTTCAACATGACAACTAATAAGAAAAGATATATTGGAATGAAGTGGGAGTGCATGACTGCAACCAGCATATCCGCTGTTGATTCCGTCTCAGCAAGTTTGTCGTTTCAAGAAGAATGGCATGACGTAAGCTACAGACACTATTGTTTTTAGTAGGAATAATCCATCCACTTTTGCACAACTTATCCTTTTTTTCTGATGAGTACATTGTTGGCATGGAAAGAGGAGTTCAGCCCATTCTGAGAGAGATTCTATATTTCATAACAACTGACTCTCAATTAAGGGTGCACGAGGGCGCACTTCGTACCAGTTAATACGATAACAAAAAATACGTCAGATAACCGATAAAAAAAAGCTTCAATGAGGCTGTACTGTGCTGTAGGTGGGTTAGCGTGAGCAAACCAAATGCTCCTTTTCTGTGACGTGCTTCAAACTGCTGTAATCTCCCCTGAGCTCACTTGTTAACAAACATGGCGTCAATCATGTGGGACTTCTCACTCTTTCAGCGGAAGACATTTCGTGAAATGCTCTAACAAATACTCTGCAAACATTACGCGGCGGGAGAAAAAAAATAAAAGATTGAGCTTCAGCATATCAGCCACCTGAAACGGCTGTCTCACTACGACGCCCGGGGCTTGTTCCTATTGCCGCTGCGTTTGAAAAGTGCAAATAAGTTTGCCAGAGAAAACTCGAGGGCTAAAGCGAACTGTGATTTCATCATGGAAATGATGGTGCTGGATGACGAGCACTTTACCATCATTAAAGATACCGGCTTTTGTCGGCCAGAACAATTACCTTGGAGCCATGGTTTGTACTTTTGAGCTACCGCTATTTTTTTATATTTAGTAGTGATGTCATGATATTTGGTTAGGATAAATCTAAAGGTACAGTTTGTCAAATCCAACTTTGTTTGAGTCGTTCTTACCTCCAAGTGTGCACAAACTACAGTCAAATCTAAATTTAAAAAATAATTGATATAAAAAGTTATCGGTATCAGTCTGGAAGAGCAGGAGGTTATCGGTATCTGCTTAAAAATAAATGTTGTGATTCCATACTAGTCATTTTTGGTATAGTCAATCAAGGAGCTGTCCAGTGCTCATTCAAACTAAACCAGTTTTGTTTCTTCCTATGCAGTAACTTGCAAACTGTGGTTACTTTAATGATTCTTTTAGTCAGTTCAGCTCAGTCAGTTGTCTTAATCTAATTGAGCTAACTAATCTTATCTGAGCTAACTAGTTAGCCTCCAATTTGTTTGTTTGAAACTTAAGAAGGGGTTTCAAACGGAGGGGGAAGAACAAAGTAAGAAGCCAAAAATGTATCACTTCCACACGGAATGGGAGAACACTCTCATGTCGGACATGCCACAGCTAACTCCATGCATTGTTAAGGTAATGTAAGGTAATGTCTCTTCAATGTAACACTACCGGTGCCTAGTGACCAGAATACTACATGTGACATGTTTTTCAATATTTTTTGACTAATAGGCTGTAGTCCACTACGAAACAACGATCATTAATTAATGCATAAAAAAAATGCGATAGAGTGACGGAGCGATGTTCAAACCTCAAAGTGGTGAGGGACGATTGTGTATATACAGTATCCCCACTTTATAGCAACTGTTTATTGTTCCTTTACTTCTGACTTTGTAAGCCTTCCGAGCAGTTGTGCGTGTTGATCATCCATCCTCATGCGATTTCCTCCACCTTCTGTTACAACTGCGCACTTGGCAACACAAAGGTTAATTTATGGCTTCCTCCCCCCTGACTCTTGGACTTGAAGTCATTGGATGACGTTCAAAGATCATTTGCATCGATCACGTTTGATATAAAGAGTCTGCAGCAGCACGGAAAGTGTGGCTGACTAGAAAGAAAGGAAGTTACGTCATTATTTGAAAGATTCTGCCTGAATCAACGACACAGGGCTGGGATTTTTTCCATTTTCCTGAATACAATGTGATCCAAGTAAAAGAAGACACTCATTTAAAATGAAGTCTCTATTAAAAAAAAAAGAAAAATATTAGAAATCAGTGTGGTCTCTGATGAAACTAAAAAAAATAATAATAAACTATACAGAAGCAAGAAATCTATGTAGAAGTGCAGACATTTTTTTCCCTTGTGGATTGTGTTTTGCCTCATTTTTTTCTTGTTACCGATACAGAAACAAGTCAAGTTAAGCTGCACATCCATATTCATAATTTCCTTCTGCATAAATATAAAAAAAAAAAAACGAAACAAGGAAATGAACGAGGTAGAGAAGGTACGCGATGTTGAATTCATGTCAGTTTCAAAGCCCCAGCATCTCTATTCCTGTGGCGGACTGGTGCCGTCATGCTAATCAGCCCCTCGCCGGAGCCTGTTCTGGCTAATTGTCGACAAATTATCTCAACTCCACAATAATGTATGCATGGCCTTTCACTGGCACACGCAGCCCAGTTAAACGCTCCTGTTTCAACAACCAGCTCGATTGCACCATTTAAATATAGACGCACATTGTTATGCACACTTGACTCACGTTCTCATATTCCCTTCCTTTCTTTTTGGCCTCATTGTCGTCGCTGTTTATACTTGGTAGATTCTCTCTTGACGCCGCGTCTCTTTGTTTTGTTCTCTCGTCGTTCTTGTCATCAGTCCCCCACTCCGCGTCACGTCTCATAGTAGGCCCCTTGTAAGTAGTGGCTAATATTATTATAATTTCCCGACCGACATTTAAATTAGAAGTGGCTTAATTAGACCTCAATTGTCTTCGGTGATTGAAGTCGACTGAAGTCCTCTGGGAGCCCGCCGAAGAAAGAAACTGTTGGGGAATACATTTACTCTCTTAAAATGAAAGCCAGAATGTAATTTGAGCTAGAATTACATTTATTAAAAATAAATAAATAAAAGACATGGTTTAAAAATATCCATGTATCTCCTATGTACTAACTGTTGTGTTGCGGCTGCATCTCACCAGGTCACTGGTGCATGCGAGTGACGGGAAGAAAAGCTATGGCTTGCTTTGTGGGAAGTCATTTGGCGTCACCTTTTGCTTTGCATGTATAAATCCCTAGATCATGAATCAGACTTTTGAAATCTTGTATTTGGTGAATGTGATATTTTATTTTATTGAGATTTTACCAATATCATAAAACTTATTGGCTGATCATCCCACCTCCTTTACAACTCATATAAAGGACTAAATAAACAGCACTTTCATGTTTCACATTTTTGCGTTTTAACATCACTACGTTCAAATTTGTGTTCTTAGTGAGGGTGTCGTAACTTTCCTTCAGTCACGCCCTTTAACTTGACTTATCTCCAGTAGGGTGTCTGAGTCTCTTGAACCAACACTACTTGTGTAAGCGAATGAGCGACAGCATTAGATTTATAGCCTTATCAATTATGCATTCACAATCCGGTGATAGTATGTCACTTTGTATTTATTACACTACGCGTATATGTCTATACACATCAGGTATAGGAGACAGCCATAACAATAAACTGATTACAAGAGGACAGCAAGCTGGATGGTACACTTATTTTTGCGTCATTCATTTGAAAAGTATATGACAGTCTGCGATTGGCTGGCGACCAGTCAAGCGTGTACCCCGCCTCTCGCCCGAAGTCAGCTGGGATAAGCTCCAGCATACCCTGGTGAGGACAAGCGGCATAGAAGATGGATGGAAGTATATGACAATACAATGCAATACAATAAAAATACAACCAATACATGCATGATACCAATTCATTGAAAACATGTCTTGTTTATTTTTAGTGCTGCAGTCACAATTTTCAGTTTTTCTCTGATTATGGTAATTGGTCAATGTCAAAGTAAGGTTTTAGATATTAGTTGAGTCAAAAATACCTGTGATAGTGAAGGTGTTGCCCTCATTTTACTAACACTCGAGGACCGGGGTTTTCATAGTGAGAAAGTAAACAGAGTCTGTGGTGAGCAGAAAACTCAACAAAATATGCTCCAGAAAATCATTTTTTTCGATGAGTCCCAACCTTATTATATTCTCTGAGGGGGGGCTCACTGTGTCACACTTTGAAAACCACTGCTGTAGTACAAAACACAGTGTTCTGTCGTGTAATTGTCTTTTGAATGAAGCGACCGTCCATGCATTTTCTACTGCTTACCGTGAACTGGAGCTCCCAGCAGACTTTGGCCGAAAGGCAGACTACACACTGGACAACCATTCACTCACACTCACCGCCACTCTGTGGGGCAGAATCCACGCTCTCCGCAACTGAAGCCAGGCAAGTCAACCACTAGACCATGAGTGACTTAGAAGGAAGCGGAATTTACTTTTCACAATACTTTTTTGTCAAGCTTGACTCAAAATGCATCAATTGCTTTTATATAAGGTTAACATGGACAGTTACATGGACATTAAGAAGACAGTTACGAGACAATAAGAAGATATGCGGACGTCCCTCACCACCTCAGGGCTTCACTCTGTCACGGTCATGCTGTTTTGTGGTTGAACACGGCCTATTATTAGTAAAAAAAAAATATGCATAATGAAGCAAATTTTGCCCATTTTACTGAAATTAAGGATTTTCAAGCAAAAACATGGTTAAAGACGCATTCAAAGATGCTGTGAATGATATGTAGTATTCTACACTGGTCGCTAGGTGTCAGTAATATTACCATGATTTTCAGTGAGACACATAACGGCTGACTTGTTTGCCAAAACAGCAGGCTTTTATTGCAGGTTTGAATTATATCACAACAAGCACAATAACCCCTAATAAAATCCTTAATAAAAACACAGGCTACTGTTGCTGCAGTAACCCATGCCAAGCTAAAACTCAACTCTGAACCCCTGACGCCACTTCCTGTCCGCCTACCACTCAACTATACACATTTATATAGCTCACATGTATAGCAACACGCATGAGCACACGTGTTATTTATGCCTTATATGGCTTATTTACTTTTATTATGTCTACTATATTCAGTAATTTGCGTGTAAAAGTGAATATAGGTGTGTCAGTTTATGTCTACAGGAAAAAAAAGAAAATCATGTATTAGAAAGTTGTCAACAGGTTTTCTATACTCTAACTACAAAAATATTCAATTTATAAATAAGGACTCGTACTTTGCAGAACTTCACTTATCACAGTCGGGTCTGGAAGCAATTAACCGTGATAAACGAGGGATTACTGATGTCCGAAAAGTTCAGTGAAGTCAGCAGACTCCCATTCAGAGACTCCATACTTTATTTAAAGCTGGTGTCGCTCTTCACCTCCGTATTACCTTTTTTAAACCAAAGAAATACAAGAAGAACACCGCCAGCTAGCATGTCACCGAGTGTTTAAAAAAAAACAAACAGATTGAACAAAAAAATGTTTATATTTCTCAAATTTGTACAAATTTTGTTTGGCTTGAATAAAATGATTGGAGTTCTTGGCTTTCACTCAGCACTGTATGATATTCACGGATACTTCCGTGGCACATGCACATTCAGTACTTAAAAGTGGTCTCAGAGAAGCAATCGACAATTTGGAGTCATGGTGTGGTTATATAGCTAGCTTTGGCAGCTAAGCACTGCCAAATCGCTATTATCAGCAGACGACAAACATAACTAATGCACATGTGTGTGTGTTTCGTGGGGTGTGGCTTCTAATGGCAGAGCAGGAAGAGGAAGAGGGCAGCTTTATAATGCTTAAAGCACATTTGAAAGTTAGCCCCCCCCCCCCCCAAGTACCTAACAATGACAGACAGTACCTTTAAGGTAAAGCGTTTTGTCAATTTTATGTTTTACTATTAACTATGGCAAAATAAATCCCAGGTCGACCAGCTCATGTTTGACATTTGAGATTGCGCTATATATCTACCAGCCTACATTCACAAGATGTCCAATTTTGGCATGCAAAGCGTTTGACTGTTTGCGAGGGCTATTTGCTCACTGTTGTACTTCCTGTCAGACACTGTGGAGGTGAGAGCATGTCAGTGTGCTGACAGCTGTCAGCTGATAACCAAAGCAACGGCCAAAATAACCCAAACTTACGCCCTTGACCCTCAACAAGCATTTGTTGTGTTACCATCATAATACATCATTATACTCTATGCTAGAGTGCATTCGTTTTTTCTCAGGCATCCCTTTGCTACCAAGACGTGTTTAATTATAAAAGTATATAGCTTTACCTCCCATGATGGGAGCTTCTACCTCTATATCACGACTAATACATGTCACTTGTTATCAACAGATTCATAACAGAATGAAGGCAGCTAATAAATATGCTGTGATGGATGCAACAAATCAGCGCTTGCCTCAGATTTATGCCCTTAATAACTCCATTTGGCATAACGCTGACACCTGCTCAGCCAGACAAAATGGAACTAAATATTTCATTCAGTGTCAAAGAAAGAAGACCCCCTTCTTTTCTCTAGAGTCTTCTTTTTACCTCCTTACACTTGTGTTAACAGCCCTCTTTAAGACATCCACACTTGCGCTGAGCATCCATACTCGGTGCCTGCCCTCTTAGACTGGGGAATCATCTCAGAGATCCTCTTTTAGGTATTCCTTTATGGGCCGTGACATGAGCTATGAATGAGAGACAACGAGAATGACCTGAGAACATTAATCACGGAGCAACATATGGTAATGGAAGGTTATCAATTCTACCACACTCTGTGATTGAGCAGGGCAGGCAGGGAGGAAGAGCAGAAACATCTGAGTGAGAGAAGAGATATGGAAAGACGAGATGGATGAAAGACACGGCATTGGAAAGATGAGAAGGATGGGGAGGATATTTCTATGTCTTCAGACGTTGACGAACAGATTAGCCCCGAAATGTATTGTTTCCTCCAAAAAGTGTATATTAACCTGGCCGAAATTTGATTTAAATTGTTTTTACAACTTATTTTTGTATGTAAAAAACCCTGTCAAACCACCACCTTTTTAGTTTTTTGTCATCCTAGCTTACCTACCCTACAATCTATCCTGAGTCAGGCCCAAACCATGTATAAAACAAACCCTTATTTTTATTTATATGTAAATATTATTTTCTCAAAAAGTGGTCCCCGCTCTAATAGACACTGTGACTCGCTCCACAGCTGGGTTGTTATTTTTATGTTGTTGGGAGCTACATGCCTTCAAATTAGTTCTGCCCAGTCTGCCTTTGTCCAGCCTTCCTAGGTTTTTGCCTTTTATCTGCTTTGAAATAGTCTATTCGTGCTTTTTAGTTTTAAACTCTACTTTTACTTGACATACAGTATGTCCACAAATAATGCCCATCCCCAAATAGACACCTTACCCCAATTAGTTGCTGGGTTCATCATTCACTTACGATAAATAAACACCTCCCGCAAATATACACCCCAAAAGAAACAGGAAGTAACTGTACCTCTTTTCACACACAAACATTAAAGTGTTAACTGCTGAGCCACTTTTAACTGTTGCTAACCAAAACAGCCGTACATATCGAGGCGCATAAGAAGTCTCATCGAACGACTGTCACCAGCGTTCCAGTCGTATCGGTCTGCTTGTGCATCCATTTTTTTTAAGAGCCTAGAGACTGGTTTTACCTAGTCTGTCTGTGTGCAGCCTGCCTAGGTTCATGCAGTTTTTCTGTATTTTCTCTAGAATGTTTTTTTTTTAAATGATTTAAACATCCTTTTCACTTGCCATATGTTGGAATAGGAGTCAAAGCTCCACTTTTTGTATGATTTGGTCCATACTTTTGCCATGGTTTCTGTATACAGTCTCAGATATTGTATGGCCAAACACTCCGTTTAACAAACTAGTCCATTTGGCCACGTATCATTTTGTGGAATTGAGTGCCCAAACAAGTTTCAGTTTCTGTGCTTTTTTTTTTTAGTGAGTATGACTTTACCCATGGGGCCAAAAAAAGTTGCATCATTTTGATAAAGACGATGAGAAACACTACTGAATTCAAGCAAGAATCTAGGAAAGTACACAGGTAATGCGCCTCTCCCCTCCTGCCTCATCGCTCCTCGCCATCTTCGCCAACAAGTTTTTAATAAAAATAAAAGTGATGGGTGTGTCTGGAACGGATTAATAGAATTTATATGATTTCCTGTGGGAAAAATGACTTTTTGTATGATTACTTTTTCGTCCAAAACCGAGATACTATGGTATATATTTTTGTATCCTGTATATACAATATATACAGTGTATTGTCACTGTATTTATTGTAAGTAGCATTATTTATTTGTGGGGAAATTGTATTATATATTTTCATTTCATTTCAATATAATGCATTTGTACACATAAATGATAACCCCTTAATAAACGTCTTACCACTAATAGGCAACAGGTCCTGTCCACAGTTGAGTAAATAACCATCCCTGATCACTCTAGAACAAAATAGCGTATGTTAATATTTTATACTTTTTAGTCTTGAGCATTGACATCATGAATTTCTCTGTACCAGGAAAGCTATACACAATGGTTGTAGTGACTGAAAACTTTTTACTAGGGATACTAGGGATGTCCGATAATATTGGCCCACCGATATTATCCGCCCAATATTGGCATAAAAATGTATTATCGGTATCAGGTTTTTTTCCCCTATAATGAAAACCAGTATAGCCATTTAAGAACTAACTAATGCATGTTGTCCCTAAAGACTCTGCACTTAGATGAATAACCAGGGTTGCCACTATGAAAGTATGTCTCCCAAATATTTCTGTCAGTGCATGAAAGAGATCTAAGCATTCATTTGTGAGACATGAGGGTGACTTGACTCTACATCCAATCTCGTGGGGCCGGGAGCCTCCAGCCTGCCTCGTTCACAGCGTTTTGCCGGAGATTTATAGATGATCCACCCTGATCTCATTACCATGCGGCTGAATTATCTCATCGCTCGCATTAATCCGCTGATTACATTTGATTTAATTTTCATAATAATTAAAGTGAACCATCACTAAAATGAAAAGCATTGGGGACGTGTGTGAGCGGGTGTGCATATGGGTGTGTTAACGATGTCTGCACGGGGGGCGGGGGGGCTGCATGCACTCATGGCTTGAGAAAATAGGCTGATGTGCTATTGCGGCTTCTGACTGTGTCCATGTGTGTTGAGGAATCCACATGAAGTGATTAGATTGATGGGGGCAGAATGGAATGAAAGAAGGGAAGGATGAGACAAAAATGATTAAATTAGCATATCACAAACATCTCATATGAAAACAACAATCCCGGGCGCCCTAAGCAGCAAGCAACAATCTGCAACCTGGTGTTGTTCTTCTTAACCCACATGACATCCTTACAGGTCACCTCCGCTGGCCTGGACACAAAACAAGGTCTGCATTAGGTGGCAGCAAAGATACAGTCCTACACATGCTTACAGCACAGTGACTCTCTGTATTTTTGTAAATACACACACAGGCCACATTAGGTACACCTGCACTCAGATGACATGTATCAAAAATTCAGCTTTTCCAAAGACAAGAATGGTCAGTTTTGATTGACACTGTCAATCAACTGTATTATATGATTAGTTTGCACTGCACCATACAGTGTTTAACAGCTATTGTCATGAATGTCATCGTATTGTGCAGGTGTACCTAATCTACTTAGTGATTGTGTTCAATTTAAGATCCTAAATAGTGATACATTTCACATCTTATATATTTTTTTATAGTGGAATCTCAGGTAAAGTGTTTTTGGAAAGTTTATGCCAAAAGACTACTACATGGAAACAGGAACCGGAATTCAGCGGTTAACTCTGTAGTTCTTTGCTAACTAACGCAGTTATGCCACTAGTCTGCAAAATGTTAACACAAAACACGTTTTTATAGTTTTTCAGTGATAGTTTTACATGCATAAAACAATTATAAATGCATATAAATGATGAATGAAAGGGATAATTAAACATTTGAGGTTACTTTTATTGTCACTGAAGACCATGATGACGAGATGTGGCCGCGAAATCAACATTGACATCACCTTCGTGTTTTGCCATGAGTTATTTCTCGGATTATTAGTGTTTCTCACCTTCTTTATTAAAATGCTGGCACCTGCAACTTTCTTTGGCTGCATTTTAGGTTATTTTGCAGCCGTGATCAAAAGAAAAGCAGAGACGTGAGGTGAGAAACACTATTTATCCCTTTTATCCAATAACATTCACTGAATAGTCAAGTAGTTTTTCCCTACAAAAAATGCAATATTTATTGTGTAAAATCTTTTAAATCCCTTTTTTAAAACTGAAATATAACAATAGCTATGCCATTTTGGCTGCTTTTGTATCTTACAGCATTGCTTTGGAGAGTGAAAACAAACAAACGTTTTAAAGTTTCAAAGTGGATGTCTTTAACAATGATAGTATTTTATGTATTTCTGGTCAAAACCCTGGAAAAACAAAACCATAATGAAGAACCCAAAACTCACTAGACCATACCCTAAAAGCTTACAATAACAATTGTCTCCTGGAAATGTCTTCACAGAGTCCTATGAGTGCAGCCACAATGTCGCTGGCAACGTAAGAGAAACCAGCGAGCCCAATGAGCTAATCAAATCAAACACGCCATGCAGTTTTGCATGTTAATGCTGGCCGTGGGTGTCGATAGCGTTTAAAGATGTCAGGAGGTGGATAGCGAGATGGATGGCCCTCTGCCTGCCTTTCACTTCCCACCTCGAAGAAGTTAAACAGCTTCTGCCCTAAATAGAAAAACTTCAATATCTATTTAAAGCCTGGGAGGGGTGGAATGGCGAATGGATGAGTGTGAGAGCGCCGGGGGGGGGAGGAGAAAGAGTTGAAATTAGGCAATAAGTCCCTGACCTCAAGTGCACATTGTGACACATTGACGCTGTTGTCGTTTGTTAATCAATGGAAGTGCTATGCCGGCTATACGTTTAACGACATGAGATTGGCAAACCTGTAGCAAAATTAAGGGAAGACTCAGTCAATTTACAACCTCAATGACTCGTATATTGGTGAGCTATACATGACTTTGAATCACGCGCGTCTCTGATGCACAATACCATTTTATATTAAAGATAGATATGTTTTGTTTGAGTCAAATATGTTTTATTATGTGTTTTTCATTAGTAATTTGTGTATCTTAAATGAAACCTTTAAAATAAATTAAGGCACTTTCACATATGTGGTCAGAGTTCGCGGGATAAATTAAGCACTTCAATTAGTCTTAAGTCAAATTGGTCATCAATTGTAGAAATAGTTAATAATGGTAGTCACTGGAATGGTAGTCACGTGTGTTTTGTTGTCTGTCTCACAGCCAAGTGGTTCTGGGTTTAAATGTAGTCTCCAATCGCTCTGTGTGGAGTGTGTATGTTCTTCTTGCACTTGCGGAGTTTACTCGAGATACTCTGGTTTCCTCCCATCGTCCAAACACTGAGTTTACATTGAGTTTGTTAAACACCAAAACCAATCCAATGTAGGTCAGGATATGCTAAAGGTTGAAACATAGCTGAAGAAAAAATGACATATTCAAATAGAGGCCAATACATTTTTCTCAATAATATTGTTAACTTTTACAGCCAAGTGTGATCTTTTAATCTACGCGTGTAATTAATTATTTTGGTAATAATTAGGGGACAAATAATTCTTAAGGAATGTCATTTTTTGACACCTTTAAATGTAAAAAAATAAATAAATAAAATTGTAGTGTCATTTATTTTTTTAAAGTGTGTCATCTACAAATTAAATGAATTTGTTGAAAAACATTGAACAATACCCGTGAAACAATACAAAGTTGTTGTTTTAACTTCACATGCTTTAGTTTGCTCACATGTAAATGAAAAGTTGAGAAAATTGCTGTCCAAACTACAAAATGATATCATTTCTTTTAATCTTTTATTTTTCACATTTTAAAAACAAACAAAACTTGCATAACATGTTTCAGTGCAGAATAGATTTAAGCCCCTTAGCAAAAATAAAGTGCACAGAGACGTAAAATGGCTGATCATCCAATGCCATGAACTCCATCATTTTCTTCATAGTACCTTTGCTCTTTTCACTGCTCATAAGAGCTGCCAGCGGGTCACTGCTTGGCTCTTAGCCTTAGCTCGATTGCTAGCTGTCAGTCTGGAAGAGCAAAAGGGGAGAGTGGCTGACATTCAGACCTTTGCTGAGGTAGATAAGATCTGTGGATAAGATGGGTTTCGGTTGTGGAGATCGGCCGACCGTGATCTTCCAAAATGAAGGAAACTGGTGCCGATTGATCGATGTGCATATACATCTTCTTGATTGTCCAGGTGCTATAGAAATAAAATGTAGGCCAGTCCATTTTTATTAGTGATTTTTTGACAATTAAGTCAATTATAATATAGTAGTATAATTGACGACTCTAAATTGTCCATAGATATGAATGTGAGTGTGAATGGTTGTTTGTCTATATGTGCCCTGTGATTGGCTGGCGACCAGTCCAGGGTGTACCCTGCCTGTCGCCCGAAGTCAGCTGGGATAGGCTCCAGCATGCGCCCGCAACCCTAATGAGGAGAAGCGGCATAGAAAATGGATGGATGGATTATATAATAGTCGACAAATGTGAATGCATTAATTTCAGATTAAGGTGATTTTTTTTTAAAGTAGTTTCTTTCTTCTGCAATTTTAATTAAAATATTCTTGAATATACGGATTGAGGCAAACAAGTAATACTTTGTAATGTTCTGATGCGAGCCATTCTTCATTTTATGTTTTATATGCCGCATGTTAAAAAAAAGAAAGAAAGTGCAGGTTGCAAATGGCGCCCCGTCCCGACATTGGAAACCCCTGCTCTAAATTGTCTAGATATGTGAATATGAATGTGAATGGTTATTTGTTTATATGTGTCCTGTGATTGGCTTGTTACTGTTATAGTACCTTTTGTATTATTTTTGCTGGAAACATGACAGTGATCACACCTTTGTGTGTAGTCTTATTTCTCTTCTGATTTTTCTCTACACTGTTCAGTTCTCCCTGTGCTCCCTCCTGTCTCCTTTGGGCCCTGACCTATCACTGTGGCCCCACAGAGTGGAGGTGACTTTGTTGTACAGCACAGCCTAGTTGCTAGAAGTCCGTGTTGAGGCTATACACTTATGAGCTGCAACTTTTTTTTCCTCAAGTCAGCATAAAAGTGTGTGTGTGTGTGTGACTAGATCCTGTTGCATGCAAACCCTCCATCCCTCAGTGTGTGTGTGTGTGTGTGTGTGTGTATGATGTATCCTCTTGCATGGTAGTCCTCTCTCGGTGTCTGCCTCCACATCCGATTGATTGTTCCGGGTAAATTAGGACTGGGTGATAGGAATTACACCCTACACTCCTGTCCTTGCCCCTCCACCCTCTTTACCTGCTTCACCTCTCTGACCAACTCACTGACTTTTATCCCTCCCTGTCCTCCATCCTCTCCTGTTCCCACTTCTTTCTCCGCTAGCTCCTCTTTTAGGCTTTTCCCTTTGTTTAGTCATGTGTAACATTATCGTCCTCCCAATAAAATCTAATAAACTGAAAATACAAAGTTGAAACTCAAAATGACATTGGTTGACAACTTTGTTGATCATAAAAGTTGTATTAACTTTGACAACACGTGGCGACCCATAAGGTAACGCAAGACAAATCATCTGCTTTCCGTGGGAGTCATCTTACTTCATGTAACTTTCTGTCTATGTTCTTCGTCTTTTTTTCTCACCTTCTCTCAGCACCTGTTTTTGAAGGCTGGAAAAAAGGAGTGCAGAAGCCACATAAAGCCAAAGAAAAAGTGCACTTCTGTGTGAGGTACCTGCGTGATGTCATTCACGACATGAGTTAAAACTTCCAAATTCCAACTCAAAAGGTGTATTTTTCCTGTAAATGTTAGTTCTAATTAATTGTATGACCTGAGAGGAACTAGACAATTCTGTAAATAAACATCTCAAATGCAGGCAATGTTATGTGTTGACTTCTACAGTTTTATCAATATGTGAGAGGAAAAAAAGCAAGCTGAAAGCGGTGATGTCTCTGTAACTAAAACTCAGCTGATTGATCCCATGAGTGATAAGCCAGTGCTGATGTGTCGCATTTCCACAGCCAATCAATTGTCGCTTCTTTATAAATGCATAAGCATGGCTTCACTTTGGCCCCCGTGGCAAGGCAAAGTGTATTTGCATTGCTCGTGTCGACAGCCAGGCAATGGGATCTCATTTTCTGCATAAAAAAAACAAAATAAAACAACAACATCATGTTAAAAGATGCTTGAATCCATTTGTGCAGTATATTCTATTAGAAGTTAAAGACACTTACCCTTAATTGACACGACTTTATCACATATCACCAAATATTTAATGATTAACTGCATCTAGATATATTGTCAAACTCATACAATTTGTAGGACTTCATGAGATTTTATGATTCTCATGAATAATAATCCTACTAATTTACAGTGTTAGTTATAGTGAGGTTCGTATCACCCTTCATTTTTACAGGAACTATAATCCAGATCTAGTACAGATACAACTGATGAGAGTGCATGCACCATGTGGTGACAGTACTAGAGCGTTATATGTTTTGCAAATATATCTCTATAGCGTTGTTCCATTGAAACTTATTCAACACTTGCCTTTTATTTTTTGAAACAGTTTGTCACGTCTTGGCATTGCGGTGTTCTGGCACGACCCCAGGATGCAGGAGATGAGAACCCAAGGGCAGGTAAAATGTCTATTTTATTAATAACGATAGCCGCCGTGCAACGACAGGATACCAACAAAAGCTTACATATGACATTGCTCCAACACACACCTGAATTAAATACCCAAAGACAAATTAGAGGCACGTGCGTGAAACCAAGAATGTAAAGACCGGAGCAAACTGAATGGAACCAAACAGGAAGTGACTACAACTGTTATGTGGTCTAACTCACAGATCGTGACACAGTTGATTTTTAAAAAAATGCATTTTCCCTTTTAGGGAAATAATTCACAACTCATATATTACATTTTAGCATGAACTTTCTGCTGCATACTTCAACGTACTGGCCTTTTAATGTGTGCTTTGACTCCATTCATTCGCTCCATTCCCTACTAACTCTGCACTCAAAAACATATTTTAAGATTTTTCACTCCCTTTTCATTGTGTCCAGCGATGTTATTTTATGTCAATGAAATCTCCACTTCAACTGCTTGTTTTTCTTGCAGCAACTGTGGTCCTGGTGTCCTGGAATGGCACATCCATGTGGTCAGTTGGTCCTGTCCAGCGCCTCTTTTTTCTCCCTCCCTCTCTTTCTCTCACGTCCTCCTTCTCGTACTACGGGACACTTGAGGAAAGAGAGAAGCCTTGCCTCATGGCGCGAGAGAATGAACGGAGAGGAAGGAGAAAGGCAGCGTCCTAAAACTGAGAGGCAAATGAGAGTGTGGGAGAAACAAATTATGCTAGAGTGACGAGAGATGTGAGACAGCCTGCCACGTCCTTGAGAACTGCACCACAACTCTTTGAAGAGAGCCGGGGGATGGAGTGAGTAACATGCATCTCAGCGAGACATGTGTTTTGTGTGTGTGTGTGTGTGTGTGTGTGTGTGTGTGTGTGTGTGTGTTACTACACGTGAACTGACTTGGCAAACGTACTGACTGTGTTTGGCTGCTGATGATCTCTCTACTATTATTTAGGAGATGCTTAGAGAGGAGTAGAAAAAATAAAAAAATATACTGTATACATGATCAAAGGGCCTAAGTTCACCCTCCGTTGGCAAAGTGTTTCTCGGCATAGTTCTCTAGTTGTCTGTAAACTTCACCACTCGAGTTCACAATGGTGCTGTTGTTTTGAGTTTTCTCCTTCTGTGACTTCTGCCCAATCATCTGCCACTCTTGTGAGGAGCGCCTATAAAATGGTGACCAGACTCACTAGGAGGAATGGTGAAAGAAGTTTATAGTGGCTATATTTTAATATTATTATTTTTTAAAACAATATGCCGTGAGAGCGTATTGATAATCCATTGTAAGATTAGCTTTTGTCATAGTTCAATTTATCAATATTTTGTCACACTCCTAATCACAAACATTGGAGATTTGAGATGCTTTTAGATGGGGAAGGGGCAGGCCCACAGCAGGAGTTGCTTGCATTGAGAAGAGTCCCTCGCCACATTACCGTTGAAATTCTGTGGTTTTACTCTATCACATTTTTTCAGAAATATTTTAATTAATACATCATTCTGTTTTGTGTTTGAATACAGCCTGTTATTAGTTAAAAATCTGCATACTTAAGCAAATGTTATGTATTGTTTTGCCTAAATTAAGCATTTCAAGCATAAAAATTGCTCACTAGGTATAACTAATGTTACTGTATTGTTCAGTGGGACACAGAAGCACTAGGCTGGAACAACAGTTTATTATTACAGGTTTGAATTATCACACAACAATAATCCCTAAAAAAAACACACACACAACTGTTGCAGCCATAACACATGGCAAACTAAAACTCAACTCTAAATTCTCATTGTCACTTCCTGTCCATCTCAACACATTTATAGCAACACACACAAGCCTTATTTGTGTCTTTCATGCTTATTTACTCTTATTATGTCTACTATATTAGGGAAATACAAGTGAAAAGGTGAGTATAGGCATGTTAATTCATGACTAGAGGGCTCTAATAATGTTAAAACCCATATTTAGGTCTTAAACAGGTTATCCATGCTCTAACTATGAAAATATTCCATTTAAAAATAAAAAATCGTACTTTGCGGAAATTCACTTATCACGGTCGGGTCTGGAACCAATTAGCAGATTAAAGATAAAGCAAGGGATGACTGTATGTGCTTTCATGTCAGTCTCCAAAAGTGTCAATTAAGACCTGAGCCCGCCACAAATTAATTTGATTGATCTGCCATGAATAAATGACTGTATGGGAAACACTGAAACACTGCTTAATGCCAGTCTATATGTTTTGTAATTCACTGAATTGTTTCAATTGCATAGTGATTTTACTGTAACAAGCTAATTCTGCGCAAGAAGTGGTACACAATTCAAGATTAAGTCGCATAAATAGTAAATTATTTAAATAATTAAATGGTGGCTTACTGGTTACAAGTCAGGAGATCAAGTGTTCTGACCTCCATTGGAGCACCTCTCTGCGGAGTTTGCGTGTTCCCCTCATGCATGCATACTCAATCTTCCTCCCACATCCCAAACACATATATATTAGGCTAATTAGAAACTCTAAATAGTCCATAGGTATGCGTCCTGTGATTACCTGGTGACCAGTCCAGGGTGTACCCTGCCTCTCGCCCCTAAGTCAGCTGGTGTAGGCTCCAACTCATCCGTGACCCTAATGAGGACAAACTGTATAAAAATAAGTAAATACTGAATAAAGTAAAAAGGGGATGAATTGTGCTTGTCCTTTTAGAGTTGTGTCACACAGTTTAAGTTCTTGGTTAGCGAGGCAACATGTCTCACTGAACTATTTGTAATCATCAGACATAATCCACACAGCATGCCACGGGTGCACTTTGGTTACATGCATGTACATATAGTTGGAGCCAACATGCTACTCATATTTCTGAAAGCGTTTAACAGATATATGTCATTACTGCGGAGGATTACTACGTGAAGTGCCAGATGGCTGACATCATGACATTTGGCGGGCAAATGAAACATTCTCTCCTTTCACATGGACTGTGAAGTCCCGCCAGCGGAGTAGCATGGATACTATCACAGCCTATCCTAATAAAAAAAATCCCCAGGTTTGCACCATGTCAAATGAGGCCATATGGGAATCATGTGTCCGGTTTGTTGTTTGGTCATGCGTGGTGGGACGCTCAGGAAATATATTTAGATTTCAAATTATAGCACACCAATGGGCTAGTACAGGGATTGTCAACTAAATTGTTCTGAGGCCACATTTTCAGAAAATGAAGAACCAGGGGGCGGGATTTCCCCAACACTGTATTATTGTTATTCATGTGTACAGTATAATGTTGATGCAAGGCTCTGCTGTATCATAGAAATACATGAATGAATTAACAGGAATGCTCTAATGTTTTGATCAAAGATTCTCTGCATGACAGGAGCGCTCTCGTGTTTAATGACATACTGTAGCAATGCAAGTCAAAGATCCGCTATATGACAAGAATGCTCTGCTGTTTATTATTGACCTACTGCAAAAATGCTAGTCAAAGATCCAAGGCTTCTGAAGCGCTTTTTTTTTTATACCAGTCCACACAGTCCATACTTTGTCAGCAGCCTCTTTTTACACGGCGATCTTGCAAAAAACTGCATCAAAGCCACTTTAGCTTTTCAGACAGATTGTAGCTTCTGTAATTAAAAGCAATACGTCTGGTGTGACTGATAAGACACTTGCCACTGTTGGATATTAGTACACTTTTAGATTCAGTCTATTAGCTCAGTGCATTTTCAGTCTAATAGCCTCTCATGACACACACTCACACAGCACAACTAGAGTTGCACAACACTCATGAATAACCCATGAAAAAGTACTGAGAGGAGAAGATAGTGAACAGACACACTGTCAGCATAGTTACAACCAGTTCAAGCCAGTCTCTCCCCCACAAGCTTAACTTTCATTTTCCAGGCACACAAGCTTAAGTTTCACTCTCTAGAGGGGCATGGCAACTGCTATATATCGCAGAGCAACAGTTACTTTCATCACAGTGTGGGAGAACTATGAACTTTCACACTCCTGTCACGTCATTACGTTCTTTTTACATAGGCGCTGTCTTTGTTGTCTCTGGCTGTGATACTCCTGAAAGCGGACGATTGGCGGGTTGACTGGGCTTCTTAAAAAAGGCAGAACAATTGCAGTGTAAGGGGGAAGTGTTTGGTCCGAGGATCTGAAAACCCCAGAGCCATCTATTAGTGCGGATTGTACCGATGCATGAAACCAAGTTGAGAGCTACTCCTGTTTACCAGAGGGAAGGTGGCTGTCATTCAGTGTGCATGATTGACTGAGTATTTTTAAAATGTACTTTGCTTGTTTTGGTGACAGTCAGTGCACAACATCTCGTCTTACCTAACTATGTGGACAATCCAATACACATTTTTTCCGTGTTCCCATAGCAAGGGCCTTGTTTGACCGCACCCATGGCGCGGTATTGGAACCCCCTCTTCTAAAGGATAGGCTATACATGACAGTCGACAAACACCTGACATTGCTTTATGGTGTGAGTTGCTATTTATATTGAAACTTGTGAAGAGGTGTTTTCAAAGTGTCATACTTTAGCTCAAACAGTCTCTATCTGGGAAGTTGGGAATAGTCAGTGTTACTGTTGGAAAAGTCTGAATCAGACCTGATTTTTGGTTATTCTCCAATTGAATGTGTAATCACCATTCAAGTCTCCATTGCTTCCTCATCTCTACCTTTTGTTTCAAGTTGTTGAGACTGTCCACTGGTGTCTCTGTGTAATCCTTAAGCCTGCCGTATTTACTGCTAATCCTTTTTATGCTTCTCCCAGCCAGAAGCCCCGGTGAGATCCTGTAGATTTAGCCAGAGGTTGATCTCATGATTAGTATTCAGCTGTCAGAATACATCCGTCAACTTTTTAGAGGCCCCTTCTCAGTCCTCACACCTCCTCGCCTCGTTTGCTCTTTTAAGATCTCAGTGTATACGTCGGCATTGAAGTCTCTGAGTGTGTATATGCTGCATCACGATGTACATAACCGCGTGGTCCCAAAGTGAGAGCACTGTGTGCATTAATGTCCATATACATATCCAACCTCCCCCTGAGTTCCCAGGAAGTCGCCCTCCATCATCTTAAATGACATGAAAAGAGCCGGGGAGCGATATATGCATGAATTAATTGGCTTGAATAGGAGTATTTAGAATCTTAATCCATAGGGCTTAACGCAAGAAACCCTCTCTGGTTTTAAGCTTCTGTCCGTTTTCAGCTGAGGATTGTTTCATTTCATTTCTCTCCCCTCACATGCCACCACCTTTAGTTCTTAGTGAGCCTCTAAAAAGCTGTCAAGTGCAGGATTAACTATGTAGAATATCGCTAGTTTGATATTAATACTTCACTATTGTCATATTAGCTCTAGTTGTCTTTTTTCTTTCTGCTTTTTGCATGCAACTATACTGCTATTACAGGATTAACACAATACCGAAAAGGAGAAATCATTTCATACTTAAAGAATGAGGATTTACTCTACTGTTATATATGATATTAGATACCGACTCTGAGCTGAAAGCGTCAATCAATAGGGTACTCAAAATGAGTCATTCTCCCAACACTTCCTTTAAAAGAAGGGATCATCAATCAAAATGATAAAAAGGTCCAGTTCAGGAAAATGTCTTCAAGTCAAGATCAGGATCGTTGTAAGAGAAGGATGCATTATAATGGGGACCCGGATTTTGTTTTCACCGGCTCACCGTCCAGAGTCTGCATGGGTCCAAATTTAAAAATCAGGGACTGTGTCAAAGTTGTGACGTTTTGTCTGAAATTGCAGGTTGTACGCCCTTGATAAAGTTTTTAAGACCAGTTGAAATATTGCAAAAATTTGCACTGTTGGATCTTAAAAGGATAGATACTTCTCTTTCTCTACTTAGAACCTCCTTAAGATCCAACAGTGCAAAATATCAATTCTTGCAATTTTTCAACTGCTCTTACAATTTTGATTGGGAGGGTATATATTACCCACATGTACTGTATATATATTTATTCTGCACAACATTATTTTGACAAAATACTAGCATGTTAAACAAATAAAATGGCTTTAATTACCCTAACAAACAAAGCTTGTTAACCACTTGACTGGCACCCACACAGTACCGAAGCCTTCTGACTTTTCTTTCTTTCTGAGCAATGGCCAAAATTATGTAATGTATCTGTGCTGTTCAGTTTTTTGTGTGTGTGTGTTTGTGTCCCAACTTTATTGTAAGCGCACCACAGACATCACTGACGTATCATTGTGGTTTATGGCAGACGGTTCATATGATAACAAAGCACATAAACTCCACCTGTTTAACATATTGCAACGTCTGTCAGGTATTCACACGGTCATGATCTCTTGATGGCAAACGCAAAAAAACATTCTCTCTTTGAGTGCAGTCAGATTGTTGAGCTGCATAAGCAAGGCCTCTCGCAGTGCAGCATTGTTGCTGAGGTTGGACGCAGTAAGACTTTTTGGGTCTTTAAGTTTGTGGAAAGACCAGTAGAAAGGATGCTGTGGGGATGCCTGCTCAAAAGGGATCATACCCTCATAGGAAATACTACCTCCTGCATGAAGCTACTGACTACTGTGATACACTCCTACTCCTGCATTCAGAACTGTAATAAGTTTGGATTTGGTAGCATTGCGATAGAAGATACGACTCCTTTCTTTCTTGCAAATCTTTGTGTCCAATATATATTTTACATGACATATGTCTATTAGGTTCAATATTATTATCTGTCAACACTCTTGATTGTTTTGCTCCCTTAATGCAATCATCTGTGTATTGCTTTCCCTTTTTTCATCCATCCATACCCTCCCCTGTTCTCCGCCTCTGCCCCACTTTCATTTCTTCACATTGCACAGCAAGTCTGTGAGATACCGAGCAGATCAATGCCTATAGATTAGCTCATTGGAAGCCATTAGTTATGGCTTTTTATAAAGCTAGTCATTATCGTGTTTAATCTTGCAGAAAATTAAATTTAGAGTTGTGTACAGTGTTTTGCTTAAAAGTTGTTGATTTTTTTCCCCCGTCCCCCTCCTCTTGCTCACTTAACAGCTACTAGACTTTTCTTCATTTTGCATGCATTAGGGCACACACCATTCCTGGATGGGTGTCACTCCTAATTAACCATCATCTATCTTGTCCAAAAACATTTTCAATAAGACTTCAGCAACATGGTTTGCCACAGGATAGCTCACATTCTGCACATTTTTTCACAATGTTGGCAAATCTCTATTGTTTGAGCCTCAGTACTCAGTGGATTTAATCACTTAAAAGTGATGGCGCTGCTGTTTTTTTGTTTGTTTTTCCTGCCATGCAGTGCTTTTGTTTTCATGCTGTGGCACAGTCCAGCATAGTCCAGCTGGGGCATTCGCCATCAAGAACTCCTGGACAACACATTCTTGTCTTTCATCCCTCTGCTCTGTCTTTGTCCATGCAGATGTCCACCACTTTATTTTTCTATTGTCCTTTTCTTCATTTTTTTAATTGCACTCCCTAGCTGGACCACAGAATACAATACACATACAGTAGAAAAAGTGGCACAATTTGGAGTTCAGCCATAATTTTCAGCCAACATGAGCCTGAAAAGTCAAACAAAAACCTGGAACCTAACCATCGTCGTGCAGGAAATTTAGCAATTTTTCCCTTATTTTCCCGTATATTTTCTGGAAAATGTTCCTTATTTTCAAATGCAAACGTCAGTTATGGATTAACTGCAAACATGTGCTTTCTCTCTCTCTTTTTTTCTTTGACTGATTTGTTGTTTTTTATAAAGCCGCCACAGAAGGCACCAATGATTACAAAGAGGAAGAGTGCGATGATAACCATAGAAGAGGAAATAAAACTTACAGCAACACAGAACCTAACCTATTTTACAGTTAACGTTAAATTGCGCCTTCAGACAATTTTATGATGGTGACAGTTTGCACCTGGAACAACTTGATCAGTAGTTTTGGAATGACAGCAACTTGGAAGTTAACCTTTGGAGGTTCCACCGCATACATTTAGGGTGAGAAAGTACATACACTGCCTTGTTCTAATAACCTTGTGTCTTCTATCCTTGCCACAGCATTTTTATCATGCGACATCATTGTTTTAACTCCTTTTCCTCCATGTCTTTAACCTCACCTGCCACCTTGTCAGTCTTCTCTTTTGTCTGTCCTTAACGTCTTACTGCTTGCCCTCTTGTCATTGGGCTCCTCACCTTATTCCCACTGCCCAAAACCTGCCCCCCCCTTCATCCTTTATAACTAAACAATAGATGCCTTGAGGTCTCGAAAGATCACTCTCTCAACAAACGTCAACGCCACCCACCCGGTGATGATATGCAAAGTATGGCAACGGTGCTCTTTTGTTTAGCTTTGGCACAAATGAAAATTGCTAATCATTTTTTACCCCCTCTTATTTCATGGCATGTAGTTCCTGCCCCTCCCCTACCAGCTGTCATTGTGGGGATGTGGCACAAGGGGCTGAAAGCTTCATTAGCAGGCGGGACAACATGTTTTGCCCCTTAGCGCTCTTTTCACAGAATTACTAAAGATAGATAAGGAAGATATACACTTTCTTGTAACCCATTGTCAGAAATACCACTGTACAACTTTTAGCATGCTCATGGATTGGTAGGCTGCGGTGACAAAGAGAAAACTAACGAACACACTATGTTAAATTGAATGTGCTAAATGTTCTAATTCTGATGGGCTATTTTCAGCTCCATTTTACCATTTTCACACTCAACCTCTCCCCACCAGTGTGGGTCAGCGACAGTGTTCATAATGTGTGTGTGTCTGTGACACTGCATGCTGGAGTGTCTGAGCCCAGTGGAAAAGCAGGACGAGTTGCTAATCCATGCAGTTGGCTGAACTGAAAGGCCATTCATATTTTTAGCTGACTGAATCATATTCAGTCATACAGATGTCCAGTACTGGGACATGTGAATTACTTAAGAACAAAATAGATTTGTGGGTCTTAAAGAAACAAGAGTCGGATCCATATGTATAGGGTGGTTCTCCTGAAAGGGTTACCAGCGAGAGTCACTTTGAGTGGCATGACGCACAGACTACGGTGATTTGAATCTATAACCATGTAAAAATATGGGGGTGGGGGCTCTCACGACCAAAACCAGAGATCTTGGGCTCCAAAAGGTTGGTGACGACTGCTTTATTCTGATGCTGATAACAGTAAAGTGCTGTACTGCATGTACATTGTCTCACAAAACGAGTACACCCCTTACATTTCAGCAACTATTTTATCATATCTTGTCAAGGGACAATACTGTATGTAAATTAAACACAAATATACAAGTACGTTAGAGAAGCTGGCAACCTCACAGTGAATATGTCCAAATTGTGTTCAAAGTGTCAATGTTTAGTGCGAGCACCTGGGATTCACCAGTGCTGCACAAGTTACTGAAATCATCTTCCACCCCTCCTTAATGACGTCACTGGTAGATATTAGACACCTTGCACTTTACACCTTCCTTCTGCTTGAGGGTGCGCCACAGATCCTCAATTGGGCCACTCAATCGACTTCAGCTTCCTTGTCATCTTGGGTGTGTGTTTGGGTTTGTTATCATGTTGGGAAACTGCCCAGTTCACAATGTCACAGTGCATGTTGGGATTCATGTTTCCCTCAATGAACCTCAGCCCTGCAGTTGCAGCAGCAGTCGTGCAGCCCCAGATCATGACGCTACAGTACTACCACCATACTTGACTCTAGTAAAGACACAATTATCTTGGTACTCACTGGTGTTGTTAGAGCATAATGGCTGTGTTCTGAATCATTTTCAGTGCATACTAAATCTATACTACTATACAAGCTGTACACTGACTGCTCTAAAATATTTTTCTCAAGTTTAATTTCTTTAGTATTGTCCATTTAGAAGATATACTGTTCTAAAAACGGTTTCTGAAATGTGAGGGGTATACACACTTTTGTGCGATACTGAATGTGTGCGTATGTTTTCTCTCTTCTCCCTTGAGTGCTATCACCCCCCCCAACGTCCCACAACCTTTTCACCTTCCCACATTCCCCTCATGACTGAAACTAGGTCTCCCACTTCTTTTTCTTCCCATCTTCCTCCCATTACATTGTCTCGTCACATCATGGCCTCCTCTTCTGCTTTCTTTTATGAAGCTGTTCTCTCACTCTCTCTCTCTCACGTCTTCGCAATGAAGATATACTGTATCCCCCCCCACCACCATCACAGCACCCACCGTGACCCAGTCCATGGCCACTGACCTCAGGGGTAAATGCAAGGTCCCACCTCACCAGGAAATAAAAACATTAGCTTCGTCCCACTGTCTGACCCCACTCGCCTCTTGCGTCTCCCTCATCCCCTTCCGCTCTTGCCTCTCCCCAGATCCCCTTTGTAGCACCTCCTCTTCTGTTTTCCCTTGCCTCACGTCAGACACATCTCTCCAGCTCCACTCTTAACCTTTTTGGTGCCAGTTATATTCTGTGATGGAGTTCATCTTACAGAATCAAACTGACTTAATTCAGCCAATTTAGGACATCGACATTAACAAAGTCACTTACCTCTTACATACAAGTACTTTGTCTCAGTAATAAAGCAACACAGCTAAATCAATAAATAAATAAAAGTAATTGAGGATTTTCTAAAGCTTCTAAATTTAAAGACCAATTAATTTATTAATTAAAATAGTTTTGGCAATTATGTTCAATGAATTATACTCCAGTAGGGTTTACATACTGTACATCCTTATACTTAACTACTAGAAAAGCTCAAGGAAATGTACAGTTTTAATTGAATTTAATTTAATAATACCATCCATCCATTTTCTTTGCCAAGTCTTTGATTGTTAAAGGATTACACATCTGGAGTTTTGTGAATTCAAAGTAGTGAGACTCCAGTATCACCATACTTCTTGTCAAAGTCAATGTAAAGTGTTTTATTGGTTTGTTTGTAACATTTAGTGGTTAAATTGTTGTTCTTGTGTGTTCCAATTAAGAATATGAGCATGAAGAATTGAAGTCATCCATCATTAGAGATTCCACTGCACATCTGCAAAGCTATGAGTCATTGGTCCCTCTACTCCCTGCTTTAATTGATTAATAATTCTGACTGATTTGTTTTCTTTATGTTTTCTCTAGTATAGTCATGACCAAGACAAAGCGCAACCATTTTATGGTATCCTGAGGAAGAACTACAGCTACATTAGTTCAGAATCTTCTTACACAAAATAAAACTTGAACATCTCCAAAGTTTGCATAGGTCAAAAGCAGCTCTCAATGAGTTTGAAAGAATGGGCATAAATAGCATGGAATGAACACTCCTCTTGAAATGCACTTTCAACAGCAGTGTTCTAAAGCTTGCATCGTTAGTCTGTTGGTTTTTCCACTTGAGTGTGATAAAACAACAAAGTGTTCCCAGGGGATGGCTCTCCTATCTCCCTCACTCCCCTTGTTCCTGGGAGAAAAAGAAAACCAAACAGTCATTTGAAGCAGCAAGTCAAGTAGTCACCTGCATGCGGCTGCTCTCATGCATATTCATACATTTGGCTTTCCTTATAGGTTATAGGAGACAAACATAGACTCAAAACTGAGTGAAAACTTGCTGCGTTACTTTTCTTAATGTAAACCCACCTCGCAAATTATTTATTCTACTGAAGAAAAGAAAAGCAACTCCCTCTGAAGACGGTTGGGTTGAAATAGAGAAGCAATATCACTAACATAGTAATCCTAATAATAATTTTCAACATATCTAATAGTGGTATCACTACTATTAAAAACAATTATTGCAGATGTAATCACCTTGTTGTTGGCTGCACCTCTGTAAGCCGGAGCGCCTACTACAAGGGAGATGAAGAGACAGCATCATACACAGACAGGGATGAGAAAACAATTATCATAACAGCACATAGACGCGAATACTGCATATCCGTGATAATACAATAATATAAACAATTTGGGTGTATTATGAAAAGGATTATATCTATTTACACCTACTATTAAATATACAGAATGTAGTAGCAGTGTTGTGAGCAGCTCTACAAATTGGAGCACCCACTACAGGGAAGCGAGAGAGTGATACCATTTCCTGTGGTGTGAAAATTAGACATTGTCCATTTTCTGTTCCAGTCAAACCTCGGTTTTTGTAATCCAGTTTCCGTAGGATTCGTTTTTGGTTGAACATTTTAGCCCAAATTTTGCCTGGGTTTACACACGCTGTCTTGGTTGTTGTACAATATGTACTGTACTCTATCATTCGGCAAAATTGAATACACAAACAAATCACCACCATAACTGATATTTGTGCGACTATTCACTATACCTCAAGAATATAATTATAACCTCGAAATTTAAATTTTACCTGCGACTAACAATTTTAACATATACATAGAATAGAACACCCTTGTAAAAATCTATGCAGGTTTGGAGAACGTGTCATATAGTATAGCTTTTTTATGTAGATCAGTATAAATGTGCCTTTTCCAATATGTGTTGGCTGTGTGAGAACATTGAACAGTTTTTTAGGGGTGTTAACTGCATTAATCAAAAGGTAAAATTAAGTCTGTTTTAGGATGTCTTAACTTTTCTTAAAGCAGCAAAGATTCCATATGTGAAAGCGCTTATTTGTTTTTTTTTGTGTGTGTCTGTAGTGCCTGGGATTGGCTGGCGACCAGTCCAGAGTGTACACCGCCTCTCGCCCAAAGTTAGCTGGGATAGGCTCCAGCATACCCCCGCAACACTAATGACGATAAGCGGCATAGAAAATGATGGATGGATGGATGCCTGTAGTGCTTGATTGTGTTGTTGCACAATCACACACTCTCAGCACCATGGACAGATCCTGTGTGCATGCTGCATGATAAGTTAGTTGGAAGTTTCGGAAGTTATGCTTTTTCAAAAAGTGCCACTTATTGTTATTTTAAGCTCATAAACTCAGCCATACCATGATCAAAATCATTAGAAAACCTTGAAGGCTCGTCTTTCCCACCTTCCTTGAGGACGTACAGTACCAGGAATCGGTTCCCAATTGCACCAGTTTACCATGAATAAACTCAAGGCTGACATCTTTTTACTCCAGAGGCCCCAAGGTATCTTCACGTGGGTGCCATGTTGGTATAAGACACACACAAGGATGTCTTTTGACCCACAGGGTGACAATGTGGTTCATACAGTTATTGTTATAATGAATGCTGGATTAATCTTTTCAGAAATATCATGCTTTCAAAATCTGTGAAATTAGTAGATGTCGATAACTGGTGACTGCTTTATTGATCCCTGTTATCTTAAAATTAGCATCATAACTCTTCTGCTGTTGGTTTCTAACTTTGCTAACAACCTTCGAGACACTTTTATGCCAGTGTGACTTTGTGTCGCGGTTGCATCTCACTTGTTGTCACTTGTGTGTGTGTGTGTGTGTGTGTGTGTGTGAGTGACAGGAAGAAGATCTCTAACTTGCTTGGTGGAAAGCTGTTTGGCTCCACCTTCTAATGTGCATGTATAAATCTTCGAATATAAGACAACACAGCTTTATACCCATCAAAAAACAGTCTTACAATACAGTAGTTAAAAAGAGGAGAGCAAGAACGAGATAAAGTGATAGGAATATAGGGCCATTAAGATGCTCTGTCTTATGTTCTTATTGATGCTAGTTTTGTACGTTTTACAGCCCATACACATGCATTGTTGATTAATTATTACTTTAAAAGCTAGCTTGAAGAGAATGTCAGCTTCAGTTGAGTTGTGTAAAATTTTAACAGTCACACCAAGTATTTTAATATGTGGCATTTTACTCTCAATGCCGTGCTACTTATCAAACATAAAGAGAGTTGAAGTAACTTCAATAAATGTATGTAGAGAGATTCACTGTAGATCTCCAACAAAGATTGTACCCCTCTGTTTTGCAATTTTGCGTTTCTTCTCTCCCCTTTGTATTTCTTCCTTTATGTTGTGTGGATGCTTGTCTTCTCTCCGCTCTCATCTGCACTGCCCTGTCTGCCCTCAGCAGCAAATCTCTGCTTATTAGGGAAAGACAGAGAAACAGAGACTGATGGGAGTGATGGCACAAACACAGACACAGAGAGCAAATTCTGCTTGTCAGGACTTCCTGTCTGTCTCTCTGTGTGTGCGAGATATATTTTTTGCTTATCAGACAGGAAGTGGATCTCTTACAATAGCATTCTGACGTTTTCCTGCTCCCTAAATGTGAAAAAGTGTTGTTAAGATTCCCATTCCAGATACGATGCATACAGGCGCACGTACGCACACATACACAGACGTAGACGTCATGGTGGTGTAGATAAGATGCGGCTGCTGTGCTGGAGGCAAAATCACTTGAGTCAGCCATATGTATTCACAGACGTAAGACAATCACTAAGTTTATGCAGACACACAGGTGAACATGGACCTTATATTCTTTTTTATTCACTTGCACCTCAGATGTCTGTTCAGGGACACCATTCAACCTGCAATTTGTTTGAATTTAAAATCAGAAATAATTTGAATAAAAATAATCAGTTCCAGGGTTAAACTGCTTCTATCATAGAGCTGATATTTAAGAAATATGTTAACATTCTTAACTGTCATACAAGTGTATAAAGGATTTAACAGCTCTATATTAACACTTAAACAAAAACAGTCAAGGATGTGCCAAGGGACATTATTGTTAAGGGAGTCTTTTCTTATTAACTCATTCAATACCAAAGATATCTTTATACGTTTTTATGAACCCGAATGTGCGATCCCAAAGACGTATTTATATGTCTTTTACATTTTTTTTGCGCGGGAGGCAAAAAGAGGTGATGACGCAAGTGCACACTAAAAGATGTGCCTGTAACGGCCACAAAGTGGCAGAAGTGTATTTGATCAGAGCTCGGCATGGATCTTTTGCATGTAAACACACACTAGACAGCAAGGAGGAAGTGAGAGAGCGTGGAGCAGTGTAGCATGCAGAAGATTACGCCTTGTTGGGAAATTTGAGCGCATGCACTTGCACACATGCGTGCACACACACAGTTTCACAAATGCGAAAATTGTAAATATTTCTTGGTGTTAAATTTGTCGTTGGTGACCACTGCTTTAGACTCTCACAAGTCCCTGATTTGTGTAGCTTCAGATACAAAAAAAAAGAATGTGTGTTGTGTTTCCGCCAATTGTTTTTTTTAATTTAATAATATGCCACATTACAAAAATGGCAACCTGCAGTAGTACCGCTTGACTTAGTCCTTCAACAATATATTTTTTTAGCTCAAGACCCAAAGTAGAAAGCGATAAATATACAATAAACATTTACAAAAAAATCCAGAAAAAGGATCAAAGTAAAATTACAAGTCAAGTAAGCAGAGTAAGTGAGTTGCAGGTTTAAATCAATAGGGAGCATTTGAATAGAAAAGCCTGGAGAAAGCTTGAATTGAGTGGTGTTCCCCTTTACTTGATGAAAGAGAGATCACATATGAAAGAGAGATCACATTTTATATGTACCACAGCGGGGCCGACTATTGTCAGACTGATGAACAAACAGTTGGGCCATCCCTAAATCCCAGTCGGAGGTTACACACACACACACACACACACGCAAAGTGAAATCCCTCTGTGTGTGTGAACAAACAGAGGATGAAAGGCAAGACAGAGAGGGGAAGAGCACATATAAAGAGCTGCTGTTTTATTAATGAAACTGGAAACAGGCTTGGTATTCTCAGGATGTGTGTGTCTGTGTGTGCGGGTGCGTGCGTGTGTGTGTGTGTGTGTTTGTGTGTGTGTGTGTAGCCTCATAATAGAACAAACCAAGGTGGGTGCCTGAATTGTATTCCTACACGCACGCACACACACGCACACACACACACACACACACACACATACCCACACACACACCTACACACACACAGAGTTTCTAATAAATTCAACCTGATTCATTCTCTCCCCTCTCTTGGGACCAAACAGCGGTTTGCTTGATCTAAGGAAGCTTCATGTTACCTCCACTAAATAATTGATGCTCTCTCTCTCTGTCTCCCTCTTTTTCACTCTTTAAGTTGCACTCACTTGCTCCCTATTTGAGTGTTTTCTGTCCACTTGGTCCAATGTTTCTTTCTCATTGTTTTCCTAGTCACGCGCATGTACGCACGCACACACACATACACACGCACACACGTTTGCAGGTCTAAACTTTTAGACTTACCACTTCGGTCTTTGGACATGACTCATGGCCCCGTAACCATGTTGGGAGCATAGACATAATTCATAAACATAATTGTCTACTCAAATTATTTTAAAAACGAATCTAACAATAACAGAATATTAGGTAGTTTTGTTGAAGGAAGGATGTTGCGACAAGCAGTGCTATTGGTTGCCAGGTAGATGCTCCATGTGTGTGAATATGCTTCTATGTGTGTGCAGGACCTTCTTCCCCCACTACCACAGGGACCTGACCCCACTAACCAGAGGTTAAGTGCTCCTTCTCCCTTTCTCTAACATTTATCTTGTCCTCTCTGACATGTTATTCCCGTTTCTATTTTCCCTATTCTTGCAGTGGTGTCTTGCTCTGCCTCATTTTCTGTTGCGAGATATTCACTGGAATTCAGAAGCAAATGCTTATGGCTGATATTGTTTGGATTTAAAGAAGCAGGGTTCACACGGGCCACAGTAAAGAGAAGGGACATGAATGTTGGCTAGAGACATCAGTTCCTCTAGTCCACATGTGTCAAACTCGTGCCATGGAGGGCCGAGACGCTGCAGGTTTTCTCTCCAACCAGTTTCTTCAGCAGGTGATTTCAGTGATGAGATCCTTCCCTCAAATTGATGGTGTTGATCATTAAAATCACCTGCTTTAGTGACCGGCTGGCAAGAAAACCCGCAGCGTCTCTGCCCTCCACGGCACGAGTTTGACACCCCTGCTCTCGTCTAACCTCGAAGATCAAACACAAATGTTGGCCAACTTCGAATTTGTTTATACAGTATTTCAAATCCATATTGCTTAATAGAAACTGAATTCATCCATTCCAGGGTCAGACTCTTTCCATCGCTGCCAACCTTTATCAACTGCACAAGCAATTTTTAAACATTTCAGCATTTTTAACTGGATGTGGCAAGTGTAAAAATAATCAATATTAGGTTTACTAAAGTCAAATGAAAACTTAATGCTTTACACAGAATGATGCATTCTTCTTTTTTATTATTGTGAAGTTATTGTCAACTTACCCATATTGTACTGAGCAGCTAGGAGAGATACCTGTGTACCACCTTCCGAGGTTGCAATAAATTCAATTTCCTGTTTGATGGGCATCCTATTTTTTTTGTTAACCATCATCTTATGTGATGAAAAAAGCCAACAAAAACTGTCTATCCCTCCGTTTTCTATACTGTTTGTCCTCATTAGGGTCGTGGGTGAGCTGGAGCCTATCCCAGCTGACTTTGGGCGAAAGGTAGGGTATACCCTGAACTGGGTCAACAGGTCAATTTAGAGTGTCCGACTGACCTAATATGCATGTGTTGGGAATGTGAGAGGAAGCCAGAGTACCTGGAGAAAACCCACACACTCACGGGGAGGACGCACAAACTCAATGCAGAGGTTTGAACCGTCGGCCTCCTAACTATGAAGCCAACAATTGTGCCGCCTGCCAACAAAAACCAAACCCTTAATTCCTTAGATCACGGGTGTCCAAAGTGTGGCTCGGAGGCCATTTTCGGGCCACAGCTCATTTTTTATTGGCTCTGTGCATAGTCTGAAAATGTAATGAATTCATCACGAATAAGATTTATTTTAAAGGTACATAATTACACTAATAACGAGGTGGTTGTCGCCTTCAAATCACGTAGCATATATTGACTTATATGTACATACTGAAGGGACCTGAAAGTGTCATTCGATATGCTGAAGTCTTGGAAGATATGTGTAGCTTTTGCATGATGCCATACGTTAAGGTGGTTCCACCTCTTAATTGTCGCATGACTTTACAGGCATTTTTTTCCCCAAAATGTAATAAATGACTTCAAGGACATTCTGCTTCACAGGTACTGCCGTATAATATAATCATGATCACATTTACAACATTTTTGTGTGATTTTTTTTTCCTTTTAACACAAATAAAACTGACCAGAACAGAGGAGGACAGAAACAGGTTTGGGTTTTTGTTTGCCCCATTTTACTAATAAATGATTTTTGACAGTCTGTGAAACTGAAAAAGTTGTGCAAATATCTTGTTATAGGTGGCGTTTTTCACCAAAAACACTCTTGCTAACTTACCGCTGTATTGTGAAAGAAAAAAACAAACTCTGTCAATCCCCCACATTCCTCATATTCATTCCTAGTTCACCTCGAGTCATGTATGCGCAGCAGTGTAGTGAAATGTAAAGCAGCTTTGTGTGCAGCACCACACCTCCTGTTTGTGTTTGCATGCGAAGCGTGCATTTTGCCGCTGGTTAGCTCTTCACTACGAGAGACTGAGAGAGTCAAGAGTCCCTAATCCTTGCCATCAGAGACTCCTCTGTGCGCATATTCACACACATTCTTATCAGCTTGCCCAGTGAAGCATTAGCATGTGATGTGTACATGCATGTGTGTGTGTGTGTGTGTGTACAATATGTGTTAGCAGGCTGATGAGGGGATACCAGTTTTCCCATGGCAGCGGTAATCCTGTTTAGTGGCAGGTCTGGATATCCCAACTGGTACACGTGTGTGCTTGTGTGTATCCCATAGCGGTGCGTCATAGAGCCCAAATCTTCTATTTGTGTGTCTGACTGCCACTCTGTCAGTCTGTTTGCCAGCTTATTCTTTACTCAGCATGCTGTGTGCTATTGCACGTGCTTCTGCAACACCATTAAAAATGTTCTGATTTTGAAAAATGTTTGAACAAAGTCACTTCTTATTGTGGTAAATGGTTTTAAAAAGTCCAGCTGTTGACAGTCCAGCAGAAGATACCACTCTCTGATAAAGGGATGCTGGTGATAACTTCCTGTTGGTGTAGTGTGAATGGAGTCCAGTTCCCAAGGCTGTGTTGTAGGTATTTACGGTATTGCACAAGTGGTATTAATTTTGCTATTGTTTCAGTTCAGATTTAACCAATCTGATACACGTTAAAGCATTTAATTTGGTTCATAAATAGTTAGCAAAAAAAAAATGCTACTCCACCTTTTATATGTGGATTTACTATTTTATGTAAACTTAAATATCAGTCACTTTTTTCAGTCACTAACCACAGTAGAACCAATCAATGGTGCATGGTGCCCAGCTACTTGGGTCTGTAAAGATTAAGGCAGGGGTCACACTTATGGTTCCGTACTGTGGTCCGGACTAAAAATAAAAAGATGGTGCACACTTGGTGCAGTTTGGTTAGCATTCACACTGGTATGTTTGTCGTGTGACCAAAGGTTGCACAGTAAAGAACATATACACAGAAAGTGCACGTGTCATTGGGCAGCTTGTCTTGACATATGATGTAACATAACTCAAAATTCCCAAACCAAAATGTAATCTGTTGGATTACTATAATAATTAGATTCTGCTATATTGGCTTAGATTTTACAAAAAAGCTTGTAAAATATACTTTTAAAGAGTGCTACTGTCACACACACAGAGGGAGAGAGCAGAGCAGAGAGACAGCACTTTCGAAACATTTTCGCTACATATTCTCTGTCGACATATTTGTCATTTCTGAATGCTTTTTGCTTGCATTTCAACATTGGTCCATATCTTTGGTCAGTGTAGTGTTCACATTTGAGCTCAAGTGAACCGAACTGCACCAGAGTTCACTTGCAAGACACCACTTGAGAGATGGTTCTGTAAGTAACTCTGTAACCAGAGTTACTTATACAGAACCAAACATGACAAGTGTGAACGCACCCTAAGAAAACAGTATTAAATGTGCGTACTTGTCTGGCGTGTGTGCGTGTATGTGTGTGTCTGGCGTGTTTAGCAGTGCTCCTGTGTTTTGGGAGCAACATAGTGTCTGTTTTCCAGAACACCAGCGGGGGGCTAATGGAACGGCTTTGTTGGTCTAAGAGAATTACCAGCGTTCTCCGCCAATATCAACTCCAGTCGGCTTTGCTGGCAACATGCAAGGCTCACTGCCACACCATTGAGAGTACCTACCAACACAACACACACACACACACACACACACACAGGATGCTGACTTGTGAGACTTGGCTCAATGAGGGGATGGGGGTAAAACAAAAAAGTGAGAGAGGTATGAGGTGAAGAGACGGAGAAGGAGGAGGGCAACAATGGAAGGGGAGAGATGTGGGGAGAGACGGAGGGGGAGATGAGATGCTGCAGGGTTATCAGTGATTAACAGTTCCACCCTATAGAACATTGGGTTGGGCTTCAAAGAAATAGCTTTTCATTGTTCCGAGGCCCTGAGTGCAACACTGTTGTTTTTATTTCATTATTTTTTTATTTTCTCTGTACCCTCATATGCACTTGTCCCTGTTTAACAGTGAGGGACAGAGGGAAGCCGGCACTGAAGGAGGGTGAGGTTGAGGGTCAACAGTGCCTGACACTGTGCAAAGCCACTAAAATGAGTTGTTATCATGGTAATGATGGTATTGCAGTATTGTGGGATTACTTCAGTATGTGCGGAACAAAGCACATGTGTGTTGGATCACACTCAACCAGTGTGACTGTGAAATAAATACCTGGATACTGGACTGTGCAGGTGAAGTTTCCTAGCTTCACGTTGTTTTTTTTGTAAGGGAATCCGGTATAATAATGCTGACATACTTAAGAATAAATTATCAATGACTACAAAAAAAATTGTTAAAATGCAAGACAAAATCGGGATGAACAGAGGCTGGTATAGCTTGCCATGATGAATTATTTACTTTAATTGCAATCCAAACCTGCACTTTGCACCCTAAGGTGAGGGACATTATGCAAATTCCTCAGCAAATGAATGTGGTATGGTATCCTCAATTAGGTGTTGAAACTTTTTCACGTGTAAGGGGCCATGGAAGCAGGGGCCTTTTTGTGCTGATAATCCTCCTGATCAGAGCAGCCATTTGAAAGAACGGTGCAGCAACTCGCAAGTAATGTGGCCTCCTTGTACCTTTTGCCGCTGAGAGGGTTGGGATGGGATACCGTGGGTTTATGATAATACATTTTAATAATGAGATTTTGTGACACCCCAACAAGTGAATTTCCGTGAAGTAGAATTCCTTATTCATAAATAGAATATTTTCCTAGTTATGGCAAAGAGTAAACCCGTTGACGATCTTCTAAATATGTTTTTTAACATTATTAGAGCCCTCTATACATGAAATAACACCCATGTCACCTTTACATTTGTATTACCTAATATAGTAGATACAATCCAATCCATTTAAGACATAAATAAAACTTGTGTTTGTGCGTGTCGCAGTAAATGTGTTCCGAACATGTGGACAGTAAGTGACATCAGGGGACATCAGAGTTGCGTTTTAGCTTGGTATGTGTTACGGTCACAACACTAGCCCATGTTAGGGATTATTGTGCATGTTGTGGGATAATTCAAAACTGTAATAAAAGCCTGTTGTTGCGGCAATTAAGGCTGGCATTTATATGTTATCACATTGAAGTAACAGTGAAAATATATATACTGTATATACCACAGATAGTGACCAGTGTAGATACTACACATCACAATTTCAATGTGATCCAGTGAAGCCGCAAAATTTGAACCGCGACGTGGCGAGGAACAACTGGATATAATGCAATATTACCACTGAGTGTTGATGTTGATGTTGATGTTGATGTTGATGTTGATGTTGATGTTGAAGCCTAATTAGGTAGGTTAGGTCATCTATGGATGCCAGGGGTGGAAACAAGACACCTGCGTCCTGTAGGTGACAATAATGTCTTCTAACATCTTGGGATCAGTTTCCCCTATGATGGTTAAAAATATATACAGTACCACTCCTCTGCTAGCAGCAGTGAAATAATACATTGGAGTTCAAAAGTTGAGGGGGGAGTTTGTAGGGGAAGGTGACGAAGGAAGAGTTCAGGGATCATCAGAGAACACCGTCTTTAATTCTTGACAAACACTTAGTGGAGGCCTTTGGGCTCACACTTTGGATGAGACATGTGTGCCTGCATACCAATAGCAAACACTGTCACTCCTCATCCAACTCAGACGCTTTTGATGTTCTTGTCAGTGATGTGAATGTGAAGAGCGAGCGCAAGGAAGGGAATGGGGCCAAAAGAAGGAAGAAATCAAGGTTGCTGGATGACACTATGGGAGGAGTCATTATTTTTTCAGTAAACTAGCATTTTTCTTCTCACATATTTATTCCTTTGGTCTTTTCCCTCTTGGTCTGGCTGGCTCTTTTCCACTGTGTCCAACATCTTGATCACAGGGAAAGGCAAAACAGCTGATGGGAAGAGGAAGAGAAAACCAAATAGAAAGACAATGGATTCCTGTCAATAACATGATGGTACATGAGTGAAAGTCTTGAACTTGGCCTTCTGTTGCTGTCTCCTGACACAAGAGCCCAGAGAGAGATGGTGTAGGGGGGTCTAAACTGTTTCCGCAGAGGGCTGCATACTGAAAAGTCAAAAGATGCGGGGGTCAATTTGATATTTGTATACGATTTGTTTGTTTTTTAAGATTTTGTAAAAAGGTTCAACGTACAAAACATATAGCTTTCTGTTATTTGTTAACAATGTCAACATTCAAGCATTTTCTCTTTATATAGTGCCTTTTGCTGTTTTTTTGTTTTGTTTGTTTAATTATATTTCTTATATTTCTACCAGCTGCGGGCCGCCATTAGCCCCCAGTCTGCACTTTAGACACCCATGGACTAGATGAAGAATGAAGAAACATGTTCTACGAAACACTTTGCATTGGTTTGTAACTGTTAAGCATCAGTGTTATTGTTGTTGAATGATTTGCATTTAACATAAAAAAGTGCTACTTCTGTTTCTCAAAGCAGGCAACTTGTCAATGTTGTGCGCTGCCAGAGTCGCTGCTATTACTAAAACAATGGTAACGATGGTGCAAAACGTTAGCTCAGCTAATTATCTCCAGTCCAAGCCCCTCTGTTCATTGCCTGGTGGAAGGGGAGTAATACTGTCCACTGATTCAATGCATCCCCACGTATACAGGGTCCTTTTTACACTTACTTTACCACCACAGAGTGTGTGCTCTTTGTGTCTGTGAGTAAAAGAGACAGACAGAAACAGAAACAGAAACAGATGTAGCTGGGCTAGTTTGTGTAATGAGATGTGAGCCTTTGCTCACATCTCTACAAACGTCTCAGCTAGCTAACTAATGCCTGTGATTGTGTTTAAGAAAGACGCGATGCAAGATGCGATGCAATTCCATTCGCTTTGTTGCAAACACAACACATAAACACACTCATACAGCCTGGGTGGCACTGTCATGCTCTGCTAACCCACAGTTCCACTTACGCTAGCTGACAAGTAAGCATTCTCCGAGTAAGAGATGACTTTCCAGGTTAGTTAGCTGGCGTTTAAGGTTGCCTCTTCCGGGACGGGCGGTGGTGTTTGTCAAGAAATACCACCATGAGTAAGAAGTCTGCTCGGGAAATTTTTCCCCAAACAAACGTTCCTTCTCCTCATGATGACAGCATTTCATTCACATTATGCCAATTTCCGCAAGATTCCGCGTGAAGTACATTCCGTTAAAGCGGCAATCATCGGACACTATGCATAGCACTCGCTTGCAATCTTGCATCTCTGTGGTACAAGACAGTAGCTTTAAGTACATATTATATGCGGGCCATAGTCCAATATATTTTGAGACTTTGACACGGGCAGGTTAAACATGGGTTGTGGGCTGCATTTGACCGTAGTTTGGACACCACTGTGTTACAACCTTGCATTTGTGCAGCCACTGAATACACTCCAGTACAACCTCACTTTTTATTGTTTAAAAATCGAAATATTTACGATTTAAATTTAACAAAGCATTAGACATTAGTTTATCTGCCAAAGTGCACATCGTCTGGCAGGCAACTGTAAACCTCACACACAATAACACACACAATCCTCCCCTTTGCAAGATGAGAAGTGTGTTGAGAGGCAAGGAGAAATTATTAATTATCAGGCTAATGGGCACTAGGCTAAGTTCTGCTTCATTAAGCTCTAGGTGTTTGTGTGGGCTTGTTGTGGTGTGTATTGGTTGGGGGTGGAGGTAACAACAAAGATAGGTGGACACAAATTTGCATATGCACGCTGTTGCACGGCATTCTTTCTTTGCTTCTACCAACCAACAAAAAATGTTACAAGACAGAGACCGTTTGATGTTGTGATACCGTTAGACAACAGTTTTTCATCTGATGGCTTCTGCTTTAAAGAGTACTTTTACCCCATTTAGTAGCTGCCAATCAGCAGCAGCAGCAAGTTGTGGGAAAGCAAGTGTTCACCATCTACACTCCACACAGTCTGTCAACACTAAGTGGTGATGCACTGTGCTCCCACTCCATCCCTCGCAGGGTTGTGCTGGCACCAGTATGATAAGTAAAACCAGCGGTGACGTTAATCTGTCTCACTCCCACTAGGAAAGATAGATAAAGAGTGGGTGATGGGAGATGCATTGGGAGAGTGAGACCATGGAGAGAGTCAAACGAAGAAGTTTTGTTGTTGTCATTTGGATTTGATGAATGCAAAAGTAGCAATAATGTGAGCATATACACTATGTTTGGAAAAAAAAAAAACAAGGAAATTAAGCAAGGAGAATGCTGTTGTACTAGCAATCAATATTTTTACACTATTGTATCACCTGATCACATAGCTGGCGCTCAGTGCATTTCAGCATGTAGACCGTACCGACATACATGGACATTAGGGGTGTCCGATAATATCAAGGTTGTGCTCCACAAAGTAGCTCTTCCTAGCTCAGTATGTCCGCGATGTGGAATTATTTCTAAGTTTGGCCCTGTTTAAAATGTCATATAATTTCACTGATTGTACTTGTCCAGAGTTTCACACTTTGCAATTTACTGTTGATACAAGATGTTTAAAATAAGTATGTCACTTTTCTATAACGTCTATAACGGACATTTTGCACAGCGTTTATATGTGAAATGCATCCCGTGGCATTACAGTAAAATAAGCATAATGTATTCATTCATTACACAAGAAGTGACCTGACGTTAGTTTGAGGGAAGAGCTGCTGAATTTATGGGTGTCAGTTGATATCGGTATTGGTAATGAAGTGCTGGACACTTGGTATATCTGATATTGGTAAGAAAGTAGTTTAAGAATGAGTAGCATCTCTAAGGGATATATTTATAAAACGTGTATCTTCATACCTCTGGGGTCACAAAGTTCTACATCCACTCAGAACTCAGTTTTAAGAAAATCTATCCACGCAGACATTCCCCGGCTTTCATTTGCATTTTGGCCAATACGGGCTTAGCTCAAGCAGATGGGGGTCAAATAAGTGTATTCAGAGCTAAAAGTCATGTAATGTCAGTGAGAAAATGCCACATCCATGTGATTTTCTCACGTCTCGCTTTCTCGAAATTGTTCTAATAGGGATATTGGGAAAAGTTATTACCAAGATATTCCATCTGTATGAAGTTAATGAGTTTTTTTTCTTTACGAGTATGAACACACTCCCTTTTGCAGTGAGCAACAACAAGTAAAATGTATACTAAATCCAAGTTAAAATATTGTTCGACCTGGAAAAGGCTCAGGAAACTATTTATGTGCCCAGTTATTGAATAAACAGCAACGGCAATATACCGCCAAGATTACATCTGTTCTATTGCATGAAAATTTGCACTCGTCATTGACACGAGACGTACACCTTCACCTGTTAAAACAAATATTTCTACAAATAAACCAGTGTGGTGGAACAGCCATACAGTCTCGTAGCAAATATAGACCGTGATTGCGTTGTTTACATCATATTCATTATTAAATACCCCCTTGGAAAAAAACAGTGCAGCGTAACGATGGAGGACACATACAAGAATGTATTCATGCAGGCTGACTTGGTGGAAGAACACAAACAGGTTAGTAGTGCTATTTTTATCCGCTTCATTGATTATGTATGACACGGAAGATAAGCTTTCACTGCTGTTTGATTGCATTGTTTTCAACTATTTCATGTCTTTATGCAACACACCATGCATACTCACACAATTGGAGCAAATACTTTCAATGGCGTGCACCGTTTTTCCGCTTTAATCTACCAAAAACATTGTACAACCATACTGAGTGTGTATGTGGTCGTATTCATCGCTTGACCCCCAACGGCTCACTGCAAGTGACGCAGGCTACACCTGGGTCACGTGTTTGCAAGCCAGCAAGATCTTAATTAAATATGTTTAAAATTTGTTTTCTACTGTTATACTAAATGATCATTCATTCATTTCAACAGCAGAAATTTCACGATTTCTAACAATAAATTTAATGCATCATTCATTAATAGGCAATTGCTTAATCTACATCCTGCATTTATTTGTACACCATACCATGTTTCCATGTTCTTTGCCCCTATATTTATTTACTTATAAAATGTCTCATTCAATTGATTTCTAAGACTACCTGAACAGTCCTGTTGCAGTCGATTCAACACCCTGACAATACAATCACCTGGATGAATGGGAATGTTCAGAGGTATATTTTTTTTAATTGTACTGTTTATTTTATTTTAATTCATTTTACTTAGTTATTTATTTTCTATTAAAGACAAAACCTTCATAATATGGTGGTACGTGTGGTGTGGACATGTTTTTATGGAAAAAACTGGTATCAGTTGGTATCAGTTTTTGAATCAATGGTGGAAGGAACACTGCGCTGTTGTTGCACGTAAAAGCTCAAGATAATGTGCTTTTTAACGCTTCTCACATGACAAAAATGTGACAAAAGAAATTATGCTTTTGTTTTATCTAATATGCATAGTATTGTTATCATTCAACAGGCCTCATAGGCATTGCATGTGCTGTGTGCTTTGATTCCTGCACGTGTATGGCTCAATGATCTGTTCTGCTGTCTTATGGGTTGTGACAAGATGTTTTTGACACAAAGCAAGCGAGATTATGTGAAAATGTACGGATCTGTAAGAAAAATTGTTGCCTTGGCTGACATTGCATTGCATGCCAATGTCTTGATGGGTGTGCTTAGATGTCGTTCAGCATTGGAGTATGTTAATGTTATACTGGAATAGTTACAACTGTGCGTGGTATGCTGCTTTGCCATTCTTCTGTAATGTTTCTTGGATTTTATTGTGTGTTTGGAGTATTTAACCCTTCTTATTTCACATACCGTGACTCATGAAAGGCTAATTTTGCGTCAACGATGTGTGTTTGTGTGTTTGCAAGTGCTTGTATACACGTGTGTTTCCCTATAAATAGCAATGATGGTAACATAAGCAGGGGCTGAGGCTCAGTGGTTTTTCCCCATTGATTGGCTAATGCACACTTATTTCCACTTCTCATGCATACACACAACTAGTGCACTGCACAAATAGTTAGCTGTTTTACAAGAGGAACAGGTGACCGATAAATATTATGACAGATACCAAGAAGTTGATATTTAGTATGAAGTGTGGTAGGAGTCTGTGCATTAAGATGGCCCAGAAGGGTGTCCTGTTGCTGGTGGTCCTTTTGTGTATATCCCACTGTATGTTGGTGGGGTGTGTTCTAGAATTACCCAGAATGCTTTAGTCATTGACTGCTTGGCTAATGGTGGGCTCTGTTTTCCGTTGATGGACATTGACAATAGGCCTTCTTGTCAATATTTTTTTTTTTTTTTTTTTTTACAGCTATTCTAGAGTTGTGTGTGTGTGTGTGTGTGTGTGTGTGTGTGTGTGTGTGTGTGTGTGTTTCTACGCAACTTGAAACACTTTCCCACTCAATGACATTTACATTACACCCAAGCCTTTCATCTGTTTCGTTATTCAGTTCATCTTTTAGGTGTCTCTCTTCACTCTTTTCTTATCTCTCTCATTTTGGTCTCGCATACCCCCAGCAAGACTATCACCACTCCACCCAGGAGACCACTCATCTCTTCCCTCAAACCCCCACCAGCCCCTCGGCCCCCCCTTTCTATCCATATCCATCCAATCGATTGCAACTATTCCTGGACTCCTGTTATCCCACTCTGGTCCTGCTCAGGTTTCCCTTCCCTTTCCTTCTTACCACAGTCAGTCTGCGTGTGCTTGTGTGTGTGTGTGTGTGTGTGTGTGTGTGTGTGTGTGTGTGCGCGCACGCGTGCGTGTGTGTATGGAAACTACTGTTCCTGTTTTCAATACATCCATGCGTCTCTTGCATGGTAATTGATTTAAACAATAACACATTTAGACTCTATGTGCCTGGACTCATTAGTAGTAACAGCGCTCTTGCTACCTTGTCACCTCTACATGGTCTAAGTGGCCCAAGTATTGAGGATCTATAAGAAATTGTCAATTCTAAGAGAAAAGCTGAGGCAATCAATGGCCTGACTACTAAAAAGGAGCTCTTGACTGGTTATTCTTCCCTGCCTCACTAAATCATGACTCACAAGAACCGATTAGGATTCTGGACACACAATATGGTGTTTCAATTAGTATAACATACATTTTTTGTTAAATAACAAGCTTAGTTTATTTAGTGGAGTGAAAATGTACATACAGTGGAACCTTAAAGTGCTCATTACACCAAACAAGTTAGAAAACAACAGTAACAAAATGAAAGTACTCTCTTTTGATTCACTACTAGCATACTGTAGATAAATAAACAAATGTAAAATAGGAGTGAAATGAACTTGTGATTTTGACACGATTTTGATACTCTTAACACGAACCAGATTCAAACAAACGCAGCCATGAAGTCACAGCAAAGTCAAGGAAGTGACATATTCACAACAATAACACAATAATAAGATTCACTGATATTGTGTTGTGATGACTACAAGTATGATATAACACACACACACAAAGTTGGCCACTAGTGTGTTTTTGTGACTGTCAGTAAGTGACAATGGCATGTGACTGCAAAACACAAGCCCAGCGAGCAGTGATCACTGCATATCTAGCCCTGACATGACACCCCATACCATTATTCTAAGATTCGTAGAATAGATCTAGTAAAAAAAATATGGATTCACTTACTGAAACTGACATATTGATTGCAAGATAGGCTAGAAGACAAGTGACAGCAATCCATGTTTAACAGCACTTTACATTGAGAACACTTTCCGGCAACCTGGTTCAAACAAACACAGACCAAACACATGAACGCACGCAAAGAAACTCACATATTCACAACAATAACACAATAACAACATTCACTGATACTGTGTTGTGATGCGTCTGATATGTTTTGTTGGCAGTGATAGCCACAGCTGACAGAATTGTGTGACAAAATCAAACAATCAAACTGGATGTACTGTTGCAGGGTTTTTTTTTAAAGAGAAACTTATTAAATTATTTTGTTGTCATTATTTTTTTCTGAGAAGCCAGTGCGGTTTTATTTAACTTACAATATAAGCCTCTTGTCTTCATGTCATTGTTTGTACAGTCAAACCTTTTATTATTTGTGTAATTTGGTTCTGTTTTCTTTTAAATGCAATGGAGGTGCCATGTTAATTGTGTTGTATTGAAGCAATAGCAAGGTGTGCGGATTTTCATTATATTTCGTATTCATATGAGCTGACATGTCTGTGTGATGCAATTTAAGGCAAAAATGCATCAACACTTACTCAATTCCAATCAAAGACCCCTGCTATAGAGAGTAATACAAGTAGTAGAAAAAATGGGGATTGACTTACTGCCATCTTGGCATGCTTTTCCACAGTCAAACTTCTTGTGGGTTTTTGACTTTTCACTTCTATCTGCGGGGCAGCATATCAAAACAATGTGACCCTTGAAGTTTACCAAAATACTGAAGCATCTGAGGCGGTGAATGCCGTCTTTTGGAAATGTGAACAAGCTTACTCCGTCTCTTTGAGTGTTCCAGTAAAAGCCTACAAGACAACAAGTAGGCATAATATAAAAAAGTATATAGCAAACAACAGAAATGAATCCATAACAATTAAGAAAGCCTAGGAGTGAACTGTAGCTTCATTGTGGGAACTTCTCGTGTAAACGTCACTTGCTCCTCCCTCTCCAGTCCTGGATGAAGTGACGAAAACTGTGAAAAAACCCCGTCATATTTCAACATTCGAGCAGACATCTAACACAGGGAATATGTTTTCAATGTTCACTGCGAAAATACCCACATTAATATGTATCTGGGTGTCATGAGCACTTTAAAAGTTGGTCGATGCATGCTGGCTAATTTCCGATTTGATGAAAACTGTTAAAAATGGTAAATATTTCAACTGAACCGTAACAATTGAGCAAGCATAGGAGTGAACTGTAACTTCAGGGTGAGGACTTCTGATGTAAACGTCACTTGCTCCTCATTCTCCAGTCCAGGAAGAAGTGACCAAAACCACAAAAAACATATATAATATTTCAACATTCACATCTAACACTGGGAATATGCTTTTCAATGTTACTTTTCACTGTGAAAATAATAAGATTAACATGTGTTTTGGTGTCATAAGCACTTTAAACGTCGATCGCTGCATGCTGGTTAATTTGCGATTTGTTCAATTTTAGAAAAGGCTTCCCAATATGAAACAGTGAAAATTTAAGTCTGTGCTAAGATCAAGCAATCCCCATCATAAAACTTGTATTAACTATACAGGCATGTTATAAGAACCATTTTAAGGACCATTGACACACAATTAGCCACATTTGATGGCGTATTTTCTGTTCGTTATGGTTGATATCGTCACATTAGCCATATTGTACGGAGTATGGCCTGCTCTCACAACCTTGGGGTATCAAACTTGTACATTTTCTAAATTTTATGGTTTTGATTTTCAGTATACTGGTCAGTTTTAAGGCTTATTGTATGAAACTTGGCCGGGATTATTTTGGGATGGGCCACGGCTGCGTCAGGGAGGGCATCCGGCATAAAAACTAAGCCAAAACCATTCATGGGATTGACAGACTGACAGGGACATTTTCCTCTTCCCAACAATCAAAAGAAAGAGTAAAGTATTGTTGTTAGACCTCTGAGATTTTGTGTGACCTAGTTGTATTTTTTTTCCAAAAATGTCGGTCCGATTTGGAATTGTACAATAAAAGGATTGGTCAGATTTTGAGATTTTACTGAATATTTGCAGGTGGTAAAAATGATTTGTTATAATGCTTTGAATGTATAGTAAAATCATTTTTGTCTTTGAATGATTTGGTGGTTTGGTACTCATTACAAAGCATTAATAAAGACAGGTTTGGAAAGGCACTCCAACAAAACATCCCCTCTTTCAATATTTGGACTACACTTTTTAATTCTGCCAATTTCCCATTTTTACATAATTGTAAGAATTCCCCTTTGGCCGTGGAAAGCAGAAAATCTGAATTCTTTGTCAGATGTGGTGAACACATCAGACTGACCAGACTGGACTTTCATGTCATTTGAAGAAATTGCAGTAGGCTGTGTTTCATTTTACGAGTTGTGTGTCCATCCTAGCTCGCAGCGAATGTAGGACAAAGTAGATCATTGAGACCTCAAGATGCCTTTCTGGGGCCAGCAAGGGCGTTAATGTTGTGAATATTCTGTGTCATTGGACTAAGTCCTCTGTGCCTGTATTAGTGTCCATGTCTTTACCCGAGCACTAGATTGAATGCACTTCCACACACCTCTATGATAATGAAGTGACACACACACATACACACACACGGTGGGACAATCAGGTCATTCCAAGGTAAAAGGACTTAGATATAGTGAAATATTCATACTTTAGAGGTGCTGCCAGTGGGTGTGTGTGTTTAATTGAGGTCCTGATGCCTCAAGCAAAATGCTTTGGTGAACGCCAGTAACCGCACGCGCACACACACACACACACACACACACACAAATATGACAAGCTGACTGTACTATATAACTAAATGGACACAAGTTGTGTCTATGTACAGCAGTGAGCTGTAGCGGAGGAAGACACAATAAATGTATCCGTTATGATGCTTTATTAATTTAATTATCAGAGGACTGTTTTGTGTTTCTATCTTGTTAAGTGTTATCATCGAGCAGCTCTTTTCACACTTTGTTACCTTATCTAGTTCTCTGACCTGGTAAAGAGTCAGCAAAGATGTTTTCTCTCAATTGGCCAACCCGTCCCATCGCTTCTCTTCTTTCCATTTCAATCTGCGGCTAATTTCCAGCCTCGCCCTCCCTGTTCTCCTCCCACTTGTATTTGGAAGTCCGACAATAATTTGAGGAGCCAAGGATGGGAGGGAGAGAGGTGCGCTCCACCCTCCATACCTCCTCCCTGCCCCTCTTTCCTCCACCTTCTAATCCCTTAAAAGCACTTATGAGATTGGCGCTGCCCGCCTGCCTCTGCCTGCTTGTCTGCCTGTTGGTTGCCACAGCAGCTGATTGGAGGGAGGGAGGCTCCTAATTGGATCATGAGGGTGTGATGCAGGCGACAGCCGCCACATTATGGGGAGCTGACTTTGTGCAGAGTAACCCTGCCAGGATGACCCTATCCTTCTGTGTGTGTGAGTGTGTGTGCGTGCATGCGTGTGCGTCTGTGTGTATGTGGGTAGACTGACCTCAGTGTGACTAAGCGCCTCCACTCACTAAGGCCTGCTGGCTGAGGCTGCAGTGAGTGAGAGGATAGGTTGATGAAGAGATGATAAGAACGTGGAAGCAGAAGAAAATGTAAAGAAATGTAATTGTTTTTATATACTTTCTAAATGCCCTTCCAACAATAAGGGTCAAGGTAGTCTTGATGACATGATGCAGTGTAGGAATTCCCCTGAACTTTTTGTGTTTATGTTGGTGTCTTTCACTTTGGTGCAAAGTGCGTGCGATGAGCGTGATGGTGTAAATTGATAGCACCGTTGCTCTTTGCCGTGTGATAGTAAGCACGGGGCCGTTTTTCCCAAACGCTGTCATTTCTACTTTAAAATGTATCCTTTACACAAAAACGCACACTGACAATATGTTGTAGTAGTTGCAGTTATAAATCAATGATATATTAAATAATAAATAAACAAACATCAAATAATGAATACATTAATTCAGTAAAAACCAGCTAGAAGTGGTAGAAAAAAATACAGCTGCTGATGCTCAGGATACAAAGATAATAAAATAATATTTGTGTATTGATTCATCATTTTTATAATTTATTTATGTATTATGTTGTGTATTTAATATCTTGTATACTATTTTCTGAATAATTTTAACTGTTTCGTTCAATTTTAAAAAACAGCTGTATGTGCCATATCAAGCATGGCAAAAGTTTTCTTGTGGCTTATATGACACACCCACACACACACACACAGAGTAATAAAGAAAGAAATCAAGGAATTATATGATGCATACATTATAATGTACTTAAACTTACATCTAGAAAGGTCATTACATTTGTGTGGGTTGAAGCTTTTTGTCGTTTTGCCTTGCTCTGACTTCAATACTCAACAGATAAGAGATCAAGTCTTTCCTTAAATCTGTGTGTGCGTGTGGGTGGGTGGCTGGTGTGTTTCGGCAATAAAAAAAACTGTGAATTTGTGAGTGGGTCAAAAGCATGTTCACAGTAAGTGTGCACAAGTGCAATTTGCCTTTGTGAGTTGGTTTGTGTAAGTTTGTGTGTGTGTGTGTGTGTGTGTGTGTGCGTGTGTGTGTGTCAGTGAAATGCAGTGGTACAACCGGGGCGTCTGATCCCTCCACCTTTTAAGAACATCAGAGGGTGTGAAAAGCACTGATTGCCCTAACCACTCTCATTGGGACTCAAACCCCTGGCTTAGTTGTGCTTGAGCGACTTTGGAGAGACAAGACAAGGGAAGATGGAGACATGCGTGTGTGTGTGTGTGTGTGCGCGTGTGCGTGCGTGCGTGCGTGCGTGCGTGCGTGCGTGCGTGCGTGCGTGTGAGAGAGACAGAGAGAGGGAGAGAGAGAGAGGAAGGATGAAGAAGCAACAAGGGGAACGCGCAATGGTTGCAAGAAGTCAGATAGAGGAAATGAAAGTTAGCGAGGGGTAGGGTGAGTAAACAAGCTTGTTTGTTACCAGAGGGCTGTGATATGGGAATGAGGGAGACAAGAAGACAGACACACAAACATACTGAATGAGGATCGGTAAGAGAAAAGAAAGGGAAAGGGTGAAAGATGGAGCGGGGAGTGATAGGCTGTGTTCTCACTTGTTTGGTTCGGTAGAAACAAACTGTGGTGTGATTGCCAATGTTGTTCCTTTTGGCAAGTGCAAATGCTCATCATCTGAACCCAGGTGCACATCAGCCAGAGGAACTCAGTTGACAGATGCACGGAACAAAGACACTGGCCATTGTTAAAATGACAGCAAATCACAAATATTTAAAGGGGCTGTATGCAGCGGGTTCCTCCAGCAGCCTAGAGGGCACCAACATTCAAATCTGCTGCAAGGATTATATCCCACCTCTTCCTGCTTTGAGTACAAAAGCTACGCCACCGTCACACGTCACATGCACTGGTTTTGTTTGTTGTCAACTAATGACAGCAATTTGGCAAAGTTTGGATACTACCATTAGCTATTATTGAATGTATAGCCTATTATAAACCAGACTGCTTTTGTTTAAGTGCACGCACTACAGAAAGGAACGTGAATATGTGAAAGCGATGAGTGAAATCCATGATCCGCAAAGCAGGATCCAGTATTATTAAAAATAATATTTTTGTAGTTAGAGCATAGAAAACCTGTTTATGGCTTTCTGAATAAGAGTTTATTATTAGAGCCCCGTAGACATTAATTAGCACCCTATCTTCGATTTTACACTCCCATTATTCTTTGTTTACATCACATTGCGTGGGCTACGGGATCACTGCAGGGACAAAAGACGTCTGCATGGAAGCTACTGCGCTAACGAGTTAGCCTCTCCAATTTACTTATTCTAAACTTAAGTGTTTTAAACAGCGTGGGGAAGGAGGACAAAGAAGACAAAAAGTTACCACTTCCACACGGAATGAGATGAGAATAATAGTCCATACTAAACCGCGAAAACAGCCCTAATTTGTTAATTAATTAAGTTTTGAAAAAGCAGGATATACAGTAGTGACGGAGCGATATTGGATCCGCAATATAGCGAGAGACGGCTATATAGTTAACATGTGCTAGCCGGTGGTGGTGTTCTTTTATTTTCTGGTTTAAAAAAATGCAATGTGGAGTTAGTTACATACTGTACAGTCCCTTTAACAGTAAAGATCAAGAAATGCATCAGATGTCTCTATGTGGCATACGTTTCTGTGATGTGTGGATGTACATTTTTAGAATCTTTTTGTGATATCTGGTAAATATAGTGTAGTATATAGTATAATACAATGTGCAATGTAACATAACAAACATATTTAACCCAGCATGAAGCACTTTTGCTTCCAATATGTTTACTTTTGTCATGCAATGTGTGACAAACGCAATCCAATGATGTTGGAGCCTGTTTTTTGGGGGGGTTTTAAACGGTCAACTTTTGGGCCGATGATTAAAAAAAGGGACAGTGGGAGCGCTAAACAACCCATATGAAATTTGCACACCATGCATGATTTTTGATCCAAATTAGATCATTAGGTGATTTTTTTGTTGTATAGGAGAATTTGTGTACTCTGCGCAGTGTCCCATAGCTGGTGTCATATCGTTTGAACAGCGCCTTTGCTGGTTGCAGCCAAGTAATATATTTCAATTTTACCTCATTTGCTTAACTAGTTGATTATTATGTCTATCCCTATGCAATTTAATTCACTATTCCTATTAGACAGATGCATGTTTGTTTGTAATAAAAACTCAAAATACGGAAGGGTACAGTATTTTGTATATATTGTTTTATTTTGGTGATGGTCTTGCGCAATTACACATACTCAGAGAGAAAGAGAGCGAGAGACAGAGAACATTGAGATGGACTCATGTTGTTTGGACACACAGACACACAGACACACACACACACACACAGCATGGCCCAGTAGATTTATAAGAGCCAATGAGGTCATGGGGTCAGATATCCAGGGGTAACCTGAGTCCTGACCCCCTGGTTTGTTTGGGAGTATTGGGGCTCTGAGAAACACATGAAACACACACACACACACACACACACACATGCACACACAATAAATATAACAGTGAATAAAACACCACAAGTGGATGATTCAAGATGTTACAAGTTGATTTAGTTGTTAATTTATAAAATATACATAAAATACTTATAAAATGATGACATTAGATCACCCAGTAAAAAAACCACACACACACACACACACACACACACACACACACACACACACAGGCCCATCAAGGTGGAGGTCAGGTGTGGGGTATGACTGTGAGGGTCTCTAATAGGTTCCCTTGACACATGATGTGTCAACACTGGGGACAGAGATGTCATCCAACACACACACACACACACACACACACACGCGTGCGCACACATGCACACACGGGTGCACACAAACACAGACATAATACAATCCTAGAGAACACATTTTAGCAAAGAATACACTGATGTAAATTCAATAAACTACAATGAATATGCTTGGCTTTTGTACACACACACATACTTTCATATTTCATTCTGTCTTGTGTGTGTGACTAAGTTGCTGACAGAAGTTTGTTTTAACTCTGTTTACCGTGAAGTATAGGAGCAAGGCTATGGAAGATAATATGCATCCACTTGTGTCTATGTGTGGAAATGTGTGTGGTGTGTCGTTATGGATTGCCACGTTGTGGACTTGACAGGATCATAATTACGAGCTGTGATGAAATCTACCAAGTGGTCTGTCCCCGCATGGCTGCTTGTGTGTGTGTGTGTGTGTGTGGATGCACTCGCCATATTTGTCATCCATGGCAGCACGCTCCCTGTTAGCACACAGGAACCATGATCACACCTCCATCTTCCACTAATAGGATCACGGCAGACAAGCAGAGAGAAAACGATGAAGAAAGATGAGATAAATAGAGAGATAGAAAGAGGGATAGATAGATAGATAGATAGATAGAAAGAAGTGTTGTTGGAGTGAAGATGTAGGAAAGATGAGAGGAGTCAACAGAGAGGCCTCAGTGAGAGAAAGAGAGAGACGGGAGAGGCGCTCAATTTGCCATCACGGGTGCAACGGGGCAGAAAGTATCCAAGAAAGAGTGCGTCCAGTGTACGTGTGTGTGTGCGCGCACGCGTGCATGGGAGACATGGCAAGTGAGTGATGCGTGTGTGTGTGTGTGTGTGTGTGTGTGTGTGTCTAACAAGGGAGAAAAGACAACTCATTTGAATGTCAGATAGAGGGAATCGTGGCGTGCAGGGAGGGGATGAGAAGAATGAATATGGATTACTGGGATGAAGATTCTATTATTTTCTGCCCGTTTCTCTGATCCCTTTGTCGCATTGCTATAGGCCTTTGTATATGTGTGTGTCAAAGTGTGATAGAAGTCCAGAAATGTGACAGAAAGAACACATTTGTTTTTTTAAGATTTGATGAAAGCAAAGGGGTACATTAAAGACAGAAAACATCATTTACTTTAAACGTTGTTATGACATAGCTCTTAATTACTACTTAACATAAAGTGACACACTGGCAGCAATAAAACATGTATTGATTTCCCAGTTCTTTGGACGACATAATGCTGATGTGTGAGGGTTTTTCCCCTCTCGGTTTTTAAGCTTTCCTTGAGCTTTTAGCATTGGAAGCACAATATACAGTACATAATGACAACACTGTGCTTCCTTTGACATAGTGAAATAAGATCTGCTGAGGATCGCAACTGAAAAACTGCCCATGAGAAACTTGTGTGGAGTCCGTACAGCACATGCACTCCTGGTCAAAATTTTAAGACCAGTTGAAAAATTGCAAGAATTTACATTTTGCACTGTTGGATAAGGAGGTTCTAAGTAGAGCTTCAAAGTGTAGAAAGAAGAAATGGGAATGAGACAAAAACATTTTTGAGTATGCAATTTATTGCAAACAACCATTAAACTGAAATAAGCTGTTCATCAGCTGATAAAAAGTTAAAACGCCAAAATCTTGGCAAAAATGTGGATTCATTTTCTGTCATTCACACTCTCAAGTTCTCTTGATGGCAAATTCAGAAAAGCTTTCTGTCCTTGAACGTGGTCGTATTGTGGAGCTGCACAAGCAAGGCCTCTCACATGAAGGATACCTCCTGCAACATCTCCACATAGCCAGCTGCCGTTTGACGCTCCTGCGCAAACAGGAGCGTCCTGCTCCTGACGCTCATGCCAGTATGCCAGACCCATCACGACCATCAAGGTTACATTTTTTTTCGGCAAATGCTGATCGTGCACATGGCAAATGGTGGCTTGACTCTGTAACAGAGTCATTCAATCTGCATTATTTACCATGGCAAAATTGAATTATGAAGAAAGAACCAGCATGTTTTGTTTGACCTCCTCCTCCTCCTCCCTCCCCCCGCCCCCCGCCCCCCGTCTTGTTCAGTCTGTTCGGCCTGCCTGTTTAAGGCAGATAGAATTGTAGATCTAAATGTCCTCAAGTGCTCAACAGTTTTACTCTGCCAGGGAAAAGTGTGATGATATACACTTCCCCTGTTATACAGAATTTATTTGACTTTGATGCTTGTTATTATGCAAATTTGGAGCGGCTGGAACGGAGCAGGAGGGGACAGAGAAGAAGAGAAAAGAAAACAGAGGGGGGGAGAGACAAAAAAAAGACAGAGACAAGGACAACAGCAGCAACAACAATTGTGACAACAACAACAACAGAACAGAAACATACAGGACTACATCAGCAAATATCTGTGATGACGATAAAGACCCTGATGGAAAGGACCACATAATATCAACAACCACAATGACAATGCTGCATTGAAACAGTCACACATAATAGTAGTCATGAAATGATGAACTATGATAGTGAACAGAAATTTGGTTTGACCTTTAAGGTTCCACTGTATGTTTTTGTGAGCGCCCCACACGAGAGGCAAAAAATGACTGCCATTGGCGAAACTCATCGCAAACACGTAGCAAACCATGCACACGGGAGGCGACAAGCGGCTGTGCCCAGCTACACCTGTGAGCGACTTCTTCACATCCAGAGCGAAATGTGTGAGTCCCCTACGATTTTGATTGGCTGTAAGATGTGGAGGGAATTTATGGTTATCAAAGTAGTTCAGAGGAGGAAAATCCACCGGTGCTGCTTGCTAGTATTGAAGATAAACTTACATAAATGTTCGTGTAAATGAATGTAAACTTACCTGCGATGTTTACTGTGGCACCTGCAATATCTCATGCCGCTGCTTTTTTCTTTATATCTCAATATTCTTTTTTAGAAATCTTAAATAGCTCGGGGAAATCTGACACAGCAAGTATAGCGTACTGATTAGTGTCCTGTGCGCTCATTGGTCGGTCAATGAAACTCCCGCTGGTTGGTCCTCGTCAGGGCGACAACGATGAAAAGTTTTCAACTCCCATTATCCCCTATAGTATGTATACAGGAAAGTAAATAGTTTTAACCCTACAAAATAGCATTTCCTTTCAGAAATGATGCCAAATGAAGTCATGGGTTAATCTTTTCCTCTTCATTCTATGTTCCCTCAAGCCCCTTAGTTCCTTCCTTAACATCCTGGTGTCTCCTCTGATGCGTATTGTTCCTCCTTCCCCCACTGTACACACATTATCAATCTTTTTTTCCCTCCTTTGACTCCCTCGCTCTCTGCGCTTGAGTGGCGAGCAGACAGAGGGAGCGAGACAGATGTGAGTCTCAGCTAATTTGTCCTGACACATTGAGATGCTCAGGTGGGAGAGAGGTGTCAAACAACTTCAGGAGAGAGAGAGTCTTTTGTAGGCAGGGAGCGAGCTAAAAGGGGGAGCTGAAATGTGACAGTGCAGACAACCTTATTACCTTATTAATATAGAAAATAAATACAAATATTGACTCTACTGTACCTTTTATTGTTTTCAGGATGGAGAAAAAAAAGGAGGAAGAGGTTTGGTTTGGGTGAGGTGAGCAAGAGAGAGGCCAGGATTGGGGGGTGGTGTACCCCCGTGATAGCGGCCTGTTCCGCCGTGTGGCGACACAGAGAGAGAGAAAGATTGAGAGAGAGAGAGTGGCATGGACAGAGAGAGATGTCTAATCTTAGAGGGTAAGGGAGCGTGGACTCCCGAGGGCTTGTCGTGCTCAGCACCTTGTTAACCAGACGTCTCTCCTTCCATCTCTATTTCCATCTTTCTTTTTCAGCGCTCTTGCTCTCTTCCTCTGTCACTGTCTTGCTTGTTCACTCTTTCCCTACATCTCTTTCTACCTCTCTGTCCCTTTTGTCTCTTCAGATAGGCCCTTCTTTCCCTTTTGTTTGTTCCCCTGTTTTCCAGCTTTCTTACTAAACTACCATATTTCCGCATCGAATAGTGACCTCTCTTCTAAAAGACACCGTGACTCAATTAATCGCCATCCAATTGGAGACCTAAACATCACACTTCAATAGGCGTCATTACGGAAAAACAACCATGGCATTAAGCGACTCTAATCACCAACTGTAACTGATACACCATGTGTCATGGCAGACGTAATTACCACAACACACATTGCCTGCGCAGCAGACATGCCATCTGTAAAGCTGAAGTTTACAGTCGAGTTTAAAGAGAAAGTGCCGCTGTATGCAAGGAAAAGCTTTTTGAGGGGATTTACAGTTGTCCCTCGCTACATTGCGGTTCGAACATCACTCCCTCGCTCTATCGTGTTTTTTCAAAAATGAATGAAGTAATAAATTAATGAATAGCTGTTTTGTGGTTGACTATGGCCTATTATTAGTCCAAAAATATCGAAAGACAAGTTATATATCATATTCTGGTCAGTAATGTGGCATTGATTAGAAGTAGATTACATTACCTTAACACTGCATGGAGTCAGCATGGCATTTCTGACAGAATTTTTTTGAAGTTCTCCTCCCATTCTGTGTGGAAGTCATAGATTTTTGGCTTAATACTTTGTCCTTCTCCCCCATTTTGTTGGAAACACTTTAAGTTTAGAACAAATAAATTGGAGTCTTACTAGTTAGCTCAATAGCTCGTTGTATGCTAGAGCGGCGGATGTCTCTTATATGCCTGCAGTGATCTTGTGGCCTGCGCGTGTGTTGCGCCATGTGGGTGTAAACATGGAATAATAGGAGTGTAGAGGTGACTATAGGGGTGTTATTTCATGTCTACAGGGCTCTAGTAATTGTGAAAAGCGTATTTAGAAAGTCACAAACATGTTTTCTATGCTCTAACTGCAAAAATATTCTGTGTATTAGTATTGAATCCTATTACAATCCTAATCCTAATACATTTATCATTGTTGGATCTGGTACCAATGAACTACGATAAACGAGGGACGACTGTATTCCACAAACACAACTAAGTAGTTTCTATGACCAGAGAAAAGCCCTAATAGATGCTTGGTACTCTCTGCAGTTGTGTCAATAAACAACACGGCTGCTATTAGAGGAAATACTACATATATTGTACATTTAGCAAAGACAACCTTTGGTGCACCTGCACACTATAATCAGATCTTACCAGTATGATGCGTTACCCTTCTACACCACTTCAACCACAATACAGCAATTAACATATTGTTAAATTAGTAGGACGCTCGCCTGGGCTTCTACTAAATTCCCACCAAAACACATTAGAACAAGTCGATTTACAAACGTCTCTGCTACAATAGGTTGAAATAGAATGTTAGATTGCAGAATTGAATTATTAATACACAACAACATATCAATAATTGTCTGAGAGGAATCGCACCTTATAGTGAGGGAAGGTGAGGTCCATTTCAACTGCAAGTACGGTTTCTTGTCCCATACACAGCCAAAAAGATTTAACTCACTTGTTGAGCATTTTTCATCTCTTCCTATGTTTATTACTCTGCTTGCACCCCTGACTTTTAGCAGCCCGTTTTTATTATTGTGTCTTCTGAAAGGACAATATTATAGAAATGAAACAGCTTGTATAGTGGTATAGGTTTACTATCTACTGAAAATTAGTCAAAACACAGTCATTATTGTCTAAGTAGCTATAATATAGATAATCTGCTTCAGTCAAACATGGCGGAGGTGGCGCCATGATTTGGGGCTACATGGGTGCTGCTGGCACCGGGGAGCTGTGGTTAATTAAAGGAAGCATAACTCCTAACATGTATTGTGACACTCTGAAGCAGAGCATGATCCCCTCTCTTGGTAAACTGGACCGCATGGTCGTTTTCTGGAATGATAAGGACTCCAAACACACCTCCGAGATGACAGTTGCTTTGCTGAGGGAGCTGAAGATGAAAGTGATTGAGTATATTTAGGGTGGTGGACCACCAGTATATTTGAGGTGATGGACCGAGTGGACCAATCAGTCTTGAAGCAGTTTTTTACAGAGTGTTTGCCTTGCTATATGCACAGTAAGTGCCACTAATTAGAAGTGTCTTGATGAATGACACTGATATGTGTTTAGCTCATGAACACTTTGTGACGCCTCAGGCCTCTGAGTGGGCCTGCTGGGCATTAGGCCGCTTGGTGCTGAGCTTTGAGCTTCCAGGATGCTGTGAAACAATGTGAGAAGCACTTTCTTCACATTCAGACACACGCGTAATGAGAAAATACTCTTAATCTGCCTCACACAGACACACACACACACACACACCGACCCAGACACATTTCTGCTGGCCAAAGGTTTCTGGGTGAAAGCATATTGCGGAAGAAGCAGTTTAAGGAGTGGCAATTATAGTTTTGGACAACGTCATTGATTTGAACTCCTGATTAGAGGCAAGGTGACAGAGGTGCATATGTGTGTGTAGGGGGAGATGCAGTCGTACAAACACTCACACACATCCATAGACACACGGCCATAGTCTCCATCGGTCATGGGAATGCCTTAGAATGGCTTAAAGTCTTCTCTTCTTTTCTTTCCTTCCTTCTCTCGACACACATGAGTGAAATATTGATGTCTGCCAAACACTGTGGTTAGAGCCTCTGGTGGTTGTTTATGTTTCTAGGAACAAGTCCCACACAGGTAACAGACTATCAGTTGAGATGCACATTTACAGTATATAATTGAAGTTTTACATTATATTGGGGAAAAAAAACATGTCTTAAGTCTTAAGTGTTTATTCATTACCTTGCATTTCACAGAATGCAATATAAGTTGTTAATATGATGGTAGTGTGGTAGTACCTGCAACGTGACATTAGTTTTATGCAAATTGTGACATCAGCATGCCTGTGCATTTGTCAAGCTCTAATATAACATGCGCACATATTGTTCAAGAATATTAAACAGCGGACTTCTATTGTCTTGAATTAATGCTTCTCCCCACAGCATTCATGTCCCGCTACAGGAATGTAATACGTGCACGTGTACACGCTCTGCAGCGCTTCCATGGTGTTAGCCTTTTGCATATCATATTAATATGAAATGATAATTGTTTGTATTTGCATACTCACCTGCAGTAGAGACGCCCGACATGGATGTATCTTATAATCAATGCAGTCGCTCCTCCCCTCATTTATTCATGATAACCGCCACCTTGCATAATAGAAATGACCAGAAGGACTCAAAATAAACAAACGTAGCAATAATTGATCGTGCCTCCAAACAGTTAAGGATAGTGTTAGGACATGTTATTAAGTGATGACACAAGTAAACGCACACACAGTGCATTTGTGGTTCATTCATCTGAGCTGACTTTTATTTGAGAGTCGTCAACAGACTGCACAGTCCCACCAAATTGTCTCCATTCAAACGGACTCAAGAAGTCCTTTCTTTTATGTTGGCCAAAAGGTTGTTTTTCCAATCAATTTGCAGCCACACTTTACTGCTGGCCACACTCGATAAAAATGTCAGCTAAATGCTTCTTAGTAAATAGAATTACCAGGGAACACTCAAACACTTTGTCTCCGATACCTGTTTCATTGAGAGCCTGATGAAGTCTGCGATATCTGCCGTGTTACACCATTCATTTAGGGATGTGCGTGTGTGTGTGTGTGTGTGTGTGTGTAGTCAGGCAAAGCTAGGCTCTACAAGTTTGTTGTCAGATTGTAATTGAGTAAGCCCAGTTCGAATGCATCTCCATCAGTGCTCCCTATCAGCGTGAGCGTGCACAGTGGATAGCAGCCTCTAATCCACCAGCCGTTACTAATGCGCCAGGAGGAATGCCAGGTTGACTTCCAGGTATGTCTTTTCAAAGGCTCACTTCTGTTTGTCATTTTGATATGGAGCTTATTAAATGGTGACATACAGTACAGTGTCAGCTTTGGGCATAAAGTTCTAATTGTGTTTTTAAGAAAAGGATGTTTTGGCTACGGATGCGTCGATCAGGTTTTTATGCCACCGATACCAATCACATAGTTTAAGTGTAAAATTTTAAATAAAAGCTTATTTCAACCCAAACAAAGCGAATATGTTTGTTTCACCAGAACATTAACAAAATGCTGGTATCCACAACTCACATTTTGTGTTTTAGAATGTATTTCTTTCTAGTGTTCACACATTATTAACTGAAAACTTGAATGCAAAGCAGGCTTGCAGGCGCCTCGTGGTCGTGGGGGGCTCCCTGGCGCCATGTTGGTAACCCCTCGGCTTTATCATATGAAAGGGGAACCATAATATTTAGACAAAAACATATTTGACTTGCTTTTTCAAAATCAGTTGTGGCGGAATCTCATCACAAACACTACTAAACATGTCGAAACGGTGGCGAAAAACCTTGGAAACTCCTCTGTTACGGAGCGTGAATGGAAGCTAGCAGGGTTAGCTTAGTATAGCAGTGTGCTTGTGCAGCTGCATCTGTGTGCGTGTGTGTGTGTGTGTGTGCGTGTGTGTGCGCGTGTGTGGGTGTGTGTATGCGCGACTCAGGCTGAATAAGAGCATTGTCACCGTGTTGTGTTTTATCGCTTTAATGTAAGGGCCTTTTTACAATGCTCACTGACAACGTGCAGGTTCTGAGTGAACACCCAGCTTGTATCAACCGTTAATTTCCATTCTCAATACACACAACAAACTTCCGGCCTTCAAAATAAGAGCGCCCTTTGTCACATTTGTCAAATTGTGTATACAAATTAAGTGTGTCATAAAAATTTCTTACGTAAATAACGTGATTGGAATTACATGTGTGACTACAATATCTGCTGAGGCTGACATCCCATTAGAAAAGTTAGCCAGGCTACATCCATTTCTCAATTAAGGATAAAATGGGCCAATGATGTATTGCATCAGTCAATGGAAGGATTTTTGCATTTAATTACTGGACATTTTATTCGGTAACCCAAATGGCACACACCCTATGATGGTAAAATAAGTGGAAAAGGTTAAAAAAAAAAAAAAACGGAATTGTAAAAAATTTAAACGGAATTTGCGAAAAAATGAAACAGATTTCATAGGGCCCTACGAGATTTTGTTAAAAAAAAAAGTCATATATTCCAAATCACACCACAAATTAATCTATAACCATGTCAAATGATTAGTCCTACCCTAATAGTATTTTGCATGCCCATTTTTTATTGGATTAGCAACTTTACTCACAGTGGTTTGTTACAAAAGCCAAACAATATTGTCGGTCAAACTGTGTATACTTACTTTGGTTGCATATTTCAATTTTTAATGATTTGATAATGATATTTTCATAACCATATTCAATTCCACAAATTAATGTTTGTAACAAAAGCTTATTATTTTTATTTTAAAAAAAAAAGGATCGGATCAGAAAGACTAGAAAAAGATCGGATTAGATCGGAAGCCAAAATATGTGGATCGGGACATCCCTAGTGTCCACATTAACTGAATCAGGGTGCAATATACCAAACCAAACTGTACTTGTGTTTGGGGATATGTTTATTTCGATGTACGATGCACCCGTGGACTAATTGATACACTGCATATATTAGAGTAGAGGCTGCTATTTCAGGAAATATGGTAATAATGTATTATATATCTGTCCTGGGTCATGTGCAGCAAAGCAATTGTGTTCTAATTGTGTTAATTTGTGTGAAACCAAAACGATAACGGTCAACCCTAACTTTGATAGTAAGTGAGTATGCAGTTGAATATACAGTAAGTCTCCTTACTTAATGTAACTTACTGTGTATAATATTCCTCTTCCCTTTTCACCTTCTTCTTAGCACTCCTTGTTGGGACTTCTCTTACTATTGGAATAAGTATTGTGGATAAGCCATAAAAAGCATACAAGTGTTAATTCTTAGGTATGCTGTCTTGAAATAGGCTTTGAAAAGTGACTAAGCGACTGTGTGTGTGCGTGAGTGTGTGTGTGTGTGTGTGTGTGTGTGTGTGTGTGTTGCAAACATGTCCTCTATGTCCCTCCATTGTTCCCCACACTTTGTTTTTCCTCTCAAAAAGTCACAGCTTGATAAGGTGCTGTGCACTGTAAAAATTACGCCTTGTTTATACTTATTTATTTCCTCTTGACAGTTTAATTATTTCTGGGCCCCATTGGAGGAAACCATATAAAAACTTGCGGTGTTCTTACAGATTCTAATTAGGAATGCAGGGAAATTAAAACATAGTTGTTTCGAAATGCTGTCATTTTTTTCCACAGCCTCATCTTGGAATTATGTCTCAATCAGCACAAGCGGAAATAATTACTTGTATACCTTCTAACTGCCAGCATTTACCAAATGGCAAAGCAATTTACAGCCATCATGGCCCAAGAAGCAATCATTGGGCCAACGATAAATTCACAGGCTGACGGTCTGGAGCGCAACATTGAAAGGAGAGGTTATTGTGGAGAATTAGAGATGGAGATAAAGGAGAAAGGTCTGCCTTTCTGCTTCTTTTACTCTCCTCTTCTCCTTGATCATTTCAATTTGTTTTATTTTTTTCCTACGTCCCCACTTATAACAAGTAAAACCACCGCACCAAGAAACACACACACACATTAAATAGAAGCAGTGTGACGATTAAGTGATTATTTCCACACACACCATTAAACCCAGTCATTGCCGGCAAAAACACATAGACCAAAGCCCACACAGAGACATGAGCATTTGCACCGCATGCACTTAAAGCACCCACATGCATACAGGCTCAAAAGTAATTAATCACACACGTCATTAGACACCAAAACAGATGAAGTGGAGTGTGATTATGTTCTGTGTGTCTTGCAAACTGCTCTTTATGCTCACACATCTAGAATAACAAATGGACTGCATTTGACCATTTTTACGATGAATATTGGGTAACACATTGTACCGTGCTCTAGTGTATCTTTACTGGCCACTTTTTGCCAGTTTTAACTGCATTAAATATCATTTTCCATATTGTCGTCCGTGTTCTGTCAACACTGTGCAGCTAAACGACGATTGAAGTTCTTTTTTACGAATATGACCAAAATAGTGACATATACTTCCTCCACAAAGCACCCTGCACCATGAGACTCACACGATGAGACGATTGCAGTGCAGTTCAGTTGCAGCCTTGGATGTTGAACGTTATTTTTTGAGGCAATAATGGAAAATAATGGTTTCATTTTGCACCTGAAAACTTCAGCTTGAGAAAAATAAAGAATAAAAACATTTTCAAACCTGCAAAGCTACCTTGAGTTATGTTTGAAGTAGGGCTGTCAAAAATAACACGTAACGGCGGTGACTAATGTATTTCATTAATTATGTTACAATTTTTAGTTTCATTAACGCATGCGCATCTTGTCAAGCCACATCTCTCTTTTATGACGACACCCTGAGCCACTACAGCGGTCCCACAGAGACACACAGTCTGCCACACACACATCAACAGCAGTGCAATTCCAACGTAATATGTATCTCCAATTCACAAACACGACTCTCGTCAGCTCGCCCTGGGAACGACACTACCCCAATATCATGAGACGGCAGTGAGGTGCGTTCACTGACACCCTGAAAATCACGATGTCTTTATTTTGCATGTATGTGTGGTCTGAATAACCAGAAAGACAAAGAAAATCTTTCACTAACGTAACTTACTGCGGAAGTGTAATTTGCTGCATTTAAGTATGCTCGGAATTCCCAGAAAATACATCTACACTCAAAATATGTGAATTAAACTTAAGTTATGTGGTGTCTTTGAACGCAACCCTTTGTGGCTCATAATACTGCAACTGGTTAAAGTGTGATAGACGTTTGGTATCTTTTTACTTGATTAAAGTTTTCAGTTCATTTGGAGCTGTTAATAGATAGAATATGTATAGTTGTATCCTGTCATTTATCTTTCTGTTCATAAAATACAGCGAAAATGGGCACATTTCACACACAGTGGGAAGTAGTGATTAATCATGATTAAATAATTTGAAAGCTGATTAATTTCATTTAAATTTGCGATCATTTGACAGCCCTAGTTTGAAGACAAAATGAACAGATTTGCAGGTCCTGCGATGATCCGGTCTGGGAGGTGAGGATGAAACTCTACAAAATACGCTCCAGAAAATAAAACGTTTCGAAAACTCATGTTCTAAAGCCATTATTGGTGGTCCCCTGTTTGCGGCAAGTTTCACCGTTGAGTTAATTATTAATTTTATGTTTAGTTACCTGCGTGCGGCAGAGTAATACGAAGGCGGATGAATACATTGGCAGACTGGCGGAGCAGTGTCGCCAACTTGCCGACTTTGTCACTAAATCTTTTTTTCGTTTTAGTTAACTATTTAACTCTAAAAACTCAAACCTCTATTATGTTTCCCATGCTAGTGACACTCAGACTCATCTGGTGGCAGCGCTTGAAAGTGAAAGTCAAATTGGACATTGTGAGATGCTGAGTGGAGAAATCAACATTGGCTACATGCCCAGTCAAGCTGCCGAAATGCGGCGACCGTCAGGAAGGATAAAGTTGGTATTCTTGAACATGTGAAAGGATTTTCTCAAGTGAAATGGACAGTGATAACAGCGTCAGCAGCGTAGTGCTCTCATTATTGACACGTCCTTCTCCCAGTCAGCCTGTCTCGTCCTCCTTTTAACACCCCCCCCAGTGTAAAAGACAACCACACTGATGAAAGTAAGGAATTGTTCTCTTTTTTTTATGACTGCTTCTTTTAATTATTGTCTTCAGTCTTTTTATTAGTGTTTTATGTCTTTCACAACTTGAGGTGTTAATTTAGGCATAATCATCTAACTTAGGTAGAAAGTTGTGACTCTAGAAACGGAACTCGTACAAAACCCAAGAACTACCTGTACTTAGGACTTTTGCAGATGACACGCACATGAAGTAAGTGTTCACCCTGTCATTCAACAGCATGTGCAAGTGTCTCCAAATCGTTCACAGGTACTGTATACAGGTATTTAGCTGTCACACAGGTACTGTACACAGGTATTTAGCTGTCACACACAGATCTAACGAACTCCTGGAGACTTTTTTTTTGTTTTTTGTTTTTTTCAAAGCTCCTTCACAAGTCTGAGAGCCACCAGGTTTTTCACATATCACTGGATGCTTTGCTAACTTTCCTGAATCATGAAAAAGTGTGTAGAGCTCTGCATGCAGTGAAATGATCAATCATTTCTATGGCTCAACTTAGACTTGCAATAAAGTCACCTAGATTCAAAACTAGGCAAGAGGCCTTAAATCTGGTTTTGAAAGTGATAATATGTCACTAATGTAATTTAAATGGTGCTATTTTTATTGGTGCTTAGACTAGTACATGCAATTCTTTCTGCACTCATCATGCACACGCATACCGCCGGTGTGTTGCGGATGCTGGCTGTTAGTGACCATAATCCAGAGCGCCCTCTGTTGGCTATTAGTGAATTACAGTCTCTCTGTCCCTAGTCTCCTTCCCCCTCTTTTTTGCTTTCCTTTAATTTTGTGTTGTGTTCTACAGCAAGGCCACAGGACAGGACTTGTCAATGTAATGTTGTTTATATGACGGCCAGACATTCATCAATGTGTGGCACTGTGGTCAGGTGCTTAAGTGACCGGCTCTTTGAATTTGTTGAATACTGTTTTGACCCAGTCGCACCCCTGTGTGAACTTTCTGTGGCCTATTGAGTGGTGTGATTGATGACACTATGAGTTGCAATGGATAATTCTCCTGCAGCTCACACACATACACACACACACACACACACACACACACACACACACACACACACATGCAATAACAGAAGAGTGAGAGGTCTGTTTTAACAGTAGACTTCATATTTCATTCATTGCTGCCTGTTATTACATATAATACAGAATTTCCATCATTTTTCATGTTGTTGTGTTATACAATAAAATGACAGCACACATGTACACACACACGCCAACACAGCACATGTTTATTTCCCAGGCTTTTATAGTGATAGGCTTGTGTTTTATGAGCTTTACCAGTGAAAGAGCAAGAGAAGTGGCCTAAAGGGGTCACTGTCAACATGCACACTGATTGAGACAATCAATAGTCAGGGTAAGGGTGGGGGAGGTGAAGATGGGGGTCACAGAGGGGATAGAGCACCAGGGGAAAATGATAGAATGGGTCTGGGTTGTTCAAAACAAGCTGTTTAATTGGTGGATGCTGTGAAAAGAAAGGATCGGAATAGAGCACGTACAGTAGTTGTGTGATTGCTTCTCAGTGCACCTGTTACCGGTCAGGTGGATTGTCTTTGTGTTTACATTATGCAGTGAATCATTTTTAAAAAGACATAACTTGATAAAATGATGTCGACTCTGAGCAGTTGGCAGTCATGCTTAATGTGTTTTGCTTGCAGCCCGTCATTCGTTTTGTGTGGTTAAGCTTTTGTCACTGATTCATGTTAGTATATAATTATTTTGCGCATAACGGCATATCATCGATTACACCATATTTTCCATTTTAGAATAGGATGAAATCATATGGTTTCAAAATGTATTGTTTTCAGCGAAATATTGCGTTTGTGTGTTTACCCGCGCGAGCATGTATGTTTGTGAGGTTTTGGTAAAGCATTTGTTTGCTCAGTAGTGACGGCAGCATTGATTCACACTCATCTTTGTCGATGCTTATAAGTCCCTGGATACATCATAACTCTGTGTGTGAGTGTGTGCTTGCTTGTGTACATGAACCTCACAGCAAGTGTGTGTACAATTTATTTTGACTCAACACATCGGATTATGTTTATGCAAAGGACCTTAAATGAAGTTTAAAGTGAGATCGTCCTTATATTCCCTGCCATGCGTTGAATGTTGACAGGCTAGGTTTTCCTTATGTAAAAATACCGTGATAGTTAAAATAATAATATTTAAAAAATTAATAAATAGTGGCCTACAACTCAAGTGACAAAAAACAATCTGTTGTAGAGAAACCAGGACTTTCACGTTTGAGCATGACAAGAATCCAAATCAACAAAAGAATGGTTCAGCCAGAAGAAAATTTAAAATGATTATATGGTCCAACCAGGGCTCAGACATAAATCCAATAGAACATTCTGTGGGGTGTCCTAAAGGGGCCTCTGCACCAGTGACGACAGATTTGGAGCACTTTTGTACGGAAAAGTTGGTCTCCTACCCCAAAAGACTGAATGATTTCATTCAAGCAAAAGGTGCTTCAACCAACTTTTGCAACATAACGTTTATGTATTGTTTTTTGTTGCATTACATCGAATTGTTTCCCTTTTACAATGAATTGTCCAGGTTGTGTGCCACACAATGTTAGGGTTTTCTTATCTGCTGTAGGTGTTTTAGTTGCATCAGTTGCACCGCATACAGAATGTACTGTGTGCAGCATGGCTGTATCTGCTATGTCATTGTAAGAACTTTGACCAGCAAAGGCCTTCTCTGTTCTCATCTCAATGTTTTCCCGTACAGATTCTTCATGTTATCTTAGTATCAACACATGCAACATCACATTCAGATTTTTTTTATCAGTTTTAAAACAATGCTTGCATGCTAAATATGTGACTCCATATTTCAGTTTTCCGAAAGAGAAATCAGTCTACACACGCACGCACGCATTTACATCAAAGCAACTGGTTTGAGGAAACGTTTTATTATCTGCTCTCCTCCAAAGCTGCTAATCACATCCACTTTCTTTCATCTTTGCGTCCCCTCCCTACCCGTTCTTTCTTGGAATCTTGTGGAGCAGAAATGTCAGATTTATAGAAACCGAGAGAGTTAAAGATGTGTTTTTGTCCTCATACGTTCTCCTCAGATGCTCTTTTCTCTTCCCCCTTTCCTCTCATCCCAGTTCTGCTGGAGAGTCCCCACTTGCAAAAAGTGTACGAAATTACAGAATACCGCCACTCACAATACAGCCTGCAAGGGCAGGCAAGAAGGCGAGCTAGGAGACAAGACTCAAGAAGCAGCAGGGAATACACGTGCAAATCATTCTGAAACAACGGGCCTTGGAATTGCTTTAATCTTGTGTTTTACTGCTGTCATGGTCTCTAGTGTGATCAGATTCAGCCTACGCCTTTTTGATTGTGTCCTTCATCACTAAATAAGATGTTTGTTCCAAGTACTTGTTAAAATGCCTTGGCGAAAGACTCGATGTCTTGCTGAAATCTTTCCCTCACCTGTCTCTTCCTCCTCTCTCTTCCCTTGCATCGCTCTTTGTCTGGTCCCTCCCTCTCCACCTGCTCTCCTTCCTAGCTCCTCTCGCCGCCCTCCCCTCCTGTCCCCGCCCCCGTCCCCACCCCTCCCCGCAACCATTGGCCGAGGGTCCACCAATGGCGGCCGCTCCGGCAGCCATGAGGGACTACATATGCAAAAAAAGCCTCTACTGCTTAATATTCATGAGCTGCATTTGAGTCTTTAAGTCGTTGATTAGGACAGCGGCACAGCTTTCTGTCCCAACTGCCTGCCTGACTGGCTGACTTTGTGTGTGTCTGTCGCACCCTCCTCTTTCTCACTGGCCATACACACACAAACACACACACACACACACACACACTTTCTCACATCCACGCAGAGCAGATCAGTGCAGGCAGGCAGCGCTCAGCCCGCTAAATTGTGTTGCTCCCTCCAAGTGGAAGCAAGGACCAAGAGACTGGAGAAAGAAGAGGACACATTTTGAAACTTTTCAACATTTTTTCCACAAAACACTTGTGTCTGTTTTTTTCTCTGGAGGAGGTTGACATGACAATGAGCCGTTATCGCCGATGGATTTGGTAGGACACCCGCTCTCCGAGTGTTTTTTAATGCACTCTGAACAAGAGTAGGTAAATTTTACCTTTTATTCTAATTTGTCATTGTGTTCCGTTGGGCGTGGGAGTGTGCATGGTGTGCAGGTCAAGGTTGTTTCTGCTGTCAGGTAGTGTGTGTGTGTGTGTGTGTGTGTGTGTGTGTGTATGTCTGTGTGTTTGTGTGTGTAGAAGCAGCAGCAACTCATTATGGACATCACACCTGAGACACTTCCACACGCACAAGTTTTTGACTTTGTCTGCATGTTCATCCAAGCGGAGCATCAACAAGGTAGCTGGGGCGCTGAGGTTACACGCCTCACACTCACAGATAAGTGGCGGGGACAAGGGCCCATAAGTGAGAGGATGAAAAGAGGGGAAGTGCGCTCTTAAATGCCAGAGGAGGTAGAATTTCAGACGGCCGACTCAGCGTGTGGCCCTGCACAGGAATTAGACACACGCACACACACTTTGACACCAACATGCTAAATGAATTGCCCCTTTTGCTGCTCATTTTAGGTCAATGTGATGAAGACCTGTAAGTGGATATTAGTGTGTGTGTGTGCATCATCCCTTGAATATTTTTTACATGAATACAAAGCAACCTTGGCTTTTTTCATGCAGAAGCAGTAGAAAGCTGTTGTTGGAGTGATGGGTGTGATGCATGAGGTGTGTGCATGCAATCACTGTGACCATCGCCAAGAAAATGCTATGATACAACAAGTGTTTTTTTCAGTATAAACTTAAATTCAGCCACACAGAATCACATCCTCTGTTTAAATGTCTTTACAACAGGAAGTTCAGTGTGTAGAAGATAAAAAAATTGGAGGCCAAAGTTGCATTCACTGATCTGCCTCTGAGGATGTGTTTAAGTGAAAACAGAAACACTGGGAAAGTTCATACACAAGCTTCCATTTCTGATCATGCCTTTAAAAAAAACCCTTTTTTCTGGATTGTTAGAAAATATCTTTATGGATTGCATGTGATTAATTGATTTGTGTGTGTGTGTGCGTGTGTGTGTGTGATGATGATGATTTGAAGGATTTAAATAACGACTTGAAAAATGTGCAGTAAAGCCAGTGTAATGTCACAAATTAGTATTTTACAATTAATCTGACACAAAAACATTAATATTTTTTCCTGAAACAAAAAAACATTGTTTACATTTTGCTTTTAAAAAGAAAGGCAGTTTGGGTCCGTCTGCTGATCTTTCAGATGCAAACCAGTGTGACTAGTTTGGAAAGCGGCCACAGTAACATTGAAGTTTCAGCACTTTCCTTCAGCTTTCATTCAATGGACGGGTGAAGAATGGTGCAAATAAGTTGCATTGTGACATTTTAGAACAGATGTTTTGTGTAAAATAAGACATGAGCCTAATTGTGCTTTTACAATTTTAGCAACTCGGTCTGTCCTATCACCATCCCTCCATGCTTCCTTCCATCCATCCATGTTCTCCCCCCGCTTCTTAGGCTTCCCCTGCTATGCTCTCAGGCACTCCTTTCTAACACCAATTAAAGTATTAAGAATCATGATGATGATGATGATACTGATATTAATAAAAATAATAACATCAACAAGTCCCGCTTACGCTATTAACATAATTACACTCCCCCTTTGCCATCATATACATACTATTAGCATATCATTAAAGTATATTGTCCTAGATGACTTTGAGGAATTTCTTGTTGTTTTATTTTGTAGGCATGCGTGTGCTAAAAGACGGCGGCCGTGCATGCAAACCGTGGATTCAGTGATCGCAAAGCACAAGATAACAGAAGGACTCAATTATTTTCTCTTAAGATTTGCATGGAGAATTGTATGCTTTACTTAACAAACATTTCTTATGTGGATTCATCGCACTGGGCGCAAAGATGGCAGAGTTCTATCAAGCCATCAAATGATGACGGTGAGACGCCACAGACAGCGCTGCAGTTTGAATCTGTTTGAGACTAATTGTTTTCATTTGTTTTAGCAGCAAAAACTGAGCCAGCATTTCAAAATTAGGATGGATGACCATGACGGGAATAATCATCAGAATTTTTTTTCACCTGCAGTTCAATTTCAAATCTTAGCTGTGTAGAATGTTTAAAATACAAAATAAAGGTGTGTGACAATTTAAGCGTGCTTTTAAAAAGTGTGTGCGTTTGCTTGTGATAAAAAGTGTGATTAACATCATGTATAGATTTTTGTAAACTTTAAAACACTGACGTTTTTAGCATTTATATTGTCATTGCTTGTTTTGGCTTTTTCTTTTTTATTTCCAATCCATTCCTGATTCCATAAGGAAAAGCGAGCACTAGGGACAGACAGAGAGATGAAGCTGAGCGGTAGGAGGGAAAGGAGGGAGAAGGGGGGTTGACCAAAGAGAGATTGCGTAAATTAAAATCCTTTTAATCTCCTTATAAAATCATTTACTTAATTCATCTGTCAGGGCATGTCAATATGTGCCACGCTGATTTGTTGCCTGTGTGCTTGTGTGTGTGTACACGCATGTGTGCTTGTGTGTGTGACCTGCACGGCTGGCCTCTGAGGTGTCCCTCTTTTTGTGTGTCCGTTCGCCTGTCCCTCTGTCCCGATGGCATTTGTTATCTGTCAGGTTTGTCCTCGCCTAAACTCACTGACACACACACATACACACACACATACAAGCGGGGGGCCTGGCTCCTGTGTGAAGGGTCCGAGCATTCCGGCAGTAATTTAGTCCTGTAAAAAGGGAGGGAGGGTGCAAGGGATGCAAAAGAGTGGCACAGAGAGGAATAGGTGGGAAGAAGGAAGACGAGGGTGGGGGTGGCTGCTTTTGTCTGACACCCCTGCTCTTAGTGGTCTGCGGGACGCATGAGCGCACACATGGCTGCACACACACACACGCACGCACGCACGCACGCACGCATCCTAGAACATGCTCTGCAGCCTTTTTCATCTTAAAAAAGTCACACATTGTCTTTAGTGACACATGTTATGTGAATTTGACTGATTTCCAGTCCAATCAATCAGTGTGTGTGTGTGTGTGTGTGTGTGTGTGTGTGTGTGTCATGGGTCAATGGCGGCCTTGATGTGTTGAAAGAGCAGTACGAGGGGACCGTACCAGCTGTGACACATACTCACCGCATTTGGCCGCCACGCCGCAGCCAAGCGGCGTGTGTGTGTGTGTGTGTGATTGAATGCCAAAGAGATGATTGAAAGAACAGAGAGAGAGAGAGAGAGAGATAGTAAAGAGAGGGGCAATCCTGCTCATCCCACCCCCTTCTTGTATCCCACTCCCCTTCTTTTCTTTTCCACATTTGCCCCATTCTGCAGCGACGGTTCATGTGGGCGATCCATACATCAGAGTGCATTCATTATTATCACTTGCTATCAAATCATTTGTGGTTCCACTGCTTACCAACACATATTGACCTCATTTCAGATGTGGCAGATTCAAGTCATGTGGGAGAAAATAGGTTTTTCATCGTAAGAGTGATCAATTTCAATCTGGAGTCCTATATATACTTAGTTATCTCCAGCACGGAGGGGATATTTCACATAGCAGGACTACGCTAAAGCAACACGAGGCACTTGCTGTAAAAGCAGGCGTTTTCCAGCATTTCGTTGCTGTTCCGTCTAAACAGCACCGACATCGGGATTTCTGAGGTAGCATCGATGCTGTAGCGCCTGTATATAAGGGTTCTCTGCAGTGCCAGGGCCGGGGTGTGATGTTTAACGATCACTTCTGCCGCCCTGTTGTGTTGGAAGCAATTGTCGCTGTCTGACAAGTGTTGTACACGTCACACCAGACACAGGCGCTGACGTCGTAATACATCGAATTATCTGATTGAGGGATGGAACGTTGTTGTGTGAAAGCGCGAGCACCATTGCGGTAATATCCCGCTTTAGCGGTGAGTCTGTGTAAGAGGAGTAAATGCAGGATCTACTTGTTACGGCTTTTGCAGGCTTTCTATGGGAATCTTTCCTTTTTGTTTTTGTAGAAATAGCAAAAGAAGTGCAGTTTTGGAAACATATTCCTTCCTTCCTTTAGCAGCTACGCACTAAAATTTGTTGGAAGGATGTGCAAGACGAAGGCCTGCAACCCCCACGCCAGACTCAGCAATGTGTCGTTGCTGTTTTAGCACCCCATCATTGGTTCCCTGTGTGATCTAGTGCATGCTCCACTAAGTGAAAATGTAATTCCTCTTCAGGGATCATTTTTTTTTTTTCTCAGGTAGCAATACATACGCCCCATGCAGGAAGTGTGTAGCGGCCCATGCTCAGTGAGTGTTAGACAATGTAAATTATTCGCTTAATAGGTCAAATTTGGTGTTGAATTTTAAAAATCAAGCCATCAGTGTGTGATGCCATGTGTGCGTGTGTGTGTGTCATGTGGTGCTCATGGCTTCTAACAGTGGCCCTAATGGAAGGAGACAGCATAGACTGGCCCACAATAGAACAAATTTAGATGGAGAAGTGGCGTGTGTGCGTGCGTGTGTGTGTGTGACAGGAGAAACAAGAAGGAAGGTCCTGCTTTTTTGGCCCCACCTCATATGATTCAGTTGTTAGGCTTTGTGCGTAAAGAAAAGGTGTAGTGCACAGGGGTGGAGAGCGAAAGAAATGGATGGCCGTGCCACCTGCAGACTGACAGTGAAATATTCCTCCACTCATCCTCCCATCATGCTTCATGTGGCAGACCACGCCACATATGCACATCTCTTTCTTCTGTCTCTCACGTTGCACCTTTCCTCACTTCTATCAAAATGCATGTGAAGCGGTGCGTTGTTCAGCAGTACACATTTTTTGACAACATTTTAAAACGTTAGATTTTACTTAATTAACCAAGTCAATGTTTAAATTCAGTATAAGTCCAGGCTGCATTTTCAGTAGAAAAGTGCTAAAAAAAAAATGTTTTTGACGCATAATTTTACACAAACCTGTAAAATGTATGCTTGAAATGTGGTTGAAGGGTGCATTTACGTGTGATTGTACATGATGCAGATTCAACATCGGGGATCAATTGAGAGTAATCTTGCCGTTTGCCCCGAAGTCATAATTTTTTATATTGCAACATGTTTAAAAGAAGCGTGGCATTCATAGACGACGAGTTGGGTTCGATATCTCCTGTTTAATTAGAAACCAAAATATCAGAGCAAGCGAACAAGCATTTTCTAGCTTCGGAAAGGGAAAAAGCTTCAAATACTCATGCCAAATCGTTTGCATATGCTCTGTATGAATTATCAGCTGCCTTTTAGGCCCATTTGCTTAAATTGCTGACAAAATAATAATGATAAGATGCTGTAAGAGATTGTTAACACTTTGCGCCCGCAGGAGGTCTGTGCCTCATCACAGGTGATCCTCACTTTTGTTTTTCTTCTTCACAGAGGACAATTTATCTCTGCTTTATCCCGTTCTTCCCCCACCATTTACCTCCCAACACGCTCTCCCCCTATCCCTACCTCCCTCCGTCCTCACACTGCAGGCCCCTCCCGTGCGGAGCTGTCACCTTTCTGCACCCGCTCAGTCCCTATTAAGAACGACAGCCCATCTGCCGCCTGCCCCGCTAACAGCTCCCGTTGCTAACGCTAACGTGTACACACATCCGCTCACGCACACACACACACACACACACACACACACACACGCCTACAGCATACTGCATCTAGACCCATCTGCCCTGATGCAGACATGAGACCAACATAGTCACACACACACGTCTGTATAGGAACACTGTATGTTCTTTATGGTCATTTTACATGATCACACATGAGGATTTTAATTGAAAAGGCACAAAAACATAGCAGCTGGGTTATTTTGCAGGTTTGGGCGTATACGTAAAACAGTGCAGTGACGCACTTTAAAAAAAAAACGCCGCCCCAACACTCAGTGTTCACAGGCTGCAAAGTCAGGGCATGAAGGTTAGCACACATTGTTTAATTACAGGCATCACCTCAAAGAAAGCAAGATGAAAAGCTCAGAAAAGTAATTTTTTGGCTATGTGTTTTTTGTTTTTTTTTTTGTATGAACTCCCTAAAAAAAATACACACGCCCCTAACATGCAGAATTTGCTTTTTATATCACAAATCAAGTCACTAAACACCCACCCTTTTCTTGTAAAGCAAAACATTATAGTTTTGGACTATTTACAGTTTTGTATGAACTCCCTAAATTCCTAAAGACCTATTAACAGTCACTAGTTTTAAGAAACCACCCAGGAATCAAATTTCCTGTCATTACAGTGTATTAACTCCTTAAACGCTCCCTCTTTCATTTGATCTTTTTATGGCGCATTACATTCACAAAAGTCATCCATAAGCAGCCAGCATTTTTAAGAGACCCCCCCACGACCTCCCCACATATTACAGTGCACCGGTTTGTGTATTAACTCCCTAAACTACTCTACCTATGTAGAACTTCTGGTATCTTTTTATGGCCTTTAAGGTCATCTGTAAGCACCTAACTTCTTCAAGTAACCAAAAAAAACATGTCCATTTTAATGATTTTTTTTTTTTCTTGTATGAACTCCCTAAACGCCTCCAACAGGCACAGATGGTATGAGACTCTTTTATTTTACTCTCTTTTTCTCACAAAGTCATCAATAAACACCCAACTTTTAACTTTTTAACCCAAAAAACATTTTCATTTTTCTACAAATTACAGCTAATTATTTTTTTAGTATGTACTCCCTAAACTCCTCCTCCAAGCACATGCAGAACTAAGGCTATTAGGCTCCTTTATCTTTTTATGGCACATTACTTTCACACAACTCACCTAAACATCCAACTTTTTTAAGCAACCCCATATGACAGTGCGTTGTTTTGTATGAACTCCCGCAACGCCTCTGTCTTTTATTGGGTGTATTGGTAGCAAATATTGACACAGTATAGACATTTTGCTGAATGTTTGCACTGGAAAGTCTGACTGTTCAATATCATTTGGAAATTAGCGTTAAAAATCAGAACACTGAAAGACGGCCTTCATTTCCTCAATATTTATTACGTTGAATCTTAGTGTTTAATGTTCTGATGGGTTTTTGTGGATTTGCAAGTCACATGTGTCTTGATGACATCACACTGTCTAGCAGGGCAATTAAGTGTGTGTGTGTGTGTGGTTGGGGGTGGTCCACGTGCAGTGTGTGGTGGCATTTGTTTCCTTCAGGGGTAGGTGCCTTTTGCATTAGTAAGAATGGCAACTGTCTCATCAATCACTACATCCCCATGTCTCTCTCTCTCTCTCTTTCTCTCTCTCTCTCTCTCTCTCTCTCTCTCTCTCTCTCCCCCCCCCCCCCCCCCCCCCCCCCCCCCCCCCCCACACACACACACACACACACACACACACACACACTGCCATGGTCACTCTAGTCACAGATGGGCCAGCAACACATGAGCGAGTCACCGAGCAACACACCCGCACACGTATGCAGGCAGTCTCGGCTGGAATAGTTTGTGTAGAATTACTGTTCACATTCACTTTGTACACATTGTGGAAGCTTAATTTAATCTGTGCAATACTTCATCATAAGAATTTCATAGAATACAGTCATGGAAAAATGATTCAACCACTTTTGTTTCTTCAGTTTCTTGTTCTTTTTAATGCTTGATACAACTAAAGGTGTCTTTGTTTCAACAAATCTAACAATGACAAAAAAAATGGCTTATAAGAGTTACATTTTTTGGTAGTACGATGCTATAGGTGTAAGAAATGATGTGATTTTGGTTATTATCAAGAAAACCATGGAAGTTGCTAGATATCAGCTCTTAAATTCAACTCTTGCGAGCTATATTTGTTATCATCTTTATATTTGTCCAAACAAATGTACCTTTAGTTGTACCAGGCATTAAAATGGATCAGTAAACTGAAAAAAAAAGGGTGGTCTCATCATTTTTTCCATGACTGTACATCTAAAAACATTTAGGAATGTAGAAAAAAAGCCTACGTTTAAACAAAAAGTACAAATAATTGGTAAAGGAGTTCAAACCAAGCACATAATACTGGACGTGCCAACGTCGGCGATGACGCCAGGGGAGGAAAAAAAGTACTATTAAGTGTTTTCTGTCTATATCGCATCGTGACAGGGCAAGCAAAGCCAATAAGAGTGTGTGCAGCTAGCTAGATATCGATTGGTCCTATTCAACAGAGTGGAACTAAAACCAACAAATTACACAGCCCGACCCCTCCACCTCTCACTCTACACATGGAAAGAGAAAGAGGAGGGTAGTGTTAGCAGTCACAACATTAGGAACACCCGCACCATCGAAAGCAGTGCTCCTCAATTACTTTCAGTCATGCCCCCCCCCCCAATGGACAGAAATTATTTCACCCCACCCCCAGAATTGAAATACAATTTATTTATTTGTCTGTACAAACCACCATATGAGTTGCTGGCACCGGCATTCTGCATAAAATCACCTGATTATCAATTTCTCAATTTATATCATTTAAAGAAGAGTGCTCGGTCCGTGTGATTCTCAAAACAGAGAAAAACGTGCAAATCATTCACGCCGGTCTTTCCTCATTTCCTACCGTATTCATGGTAAACCCAATGGCTATGTAATCTTCGCCATATCCTCCGTCAGCTCTGCACAACGATGCTCCTGTGTACTTCTTCTCCTTGGTTGTTCAAGCATGAATAACACGCATGCATGAAGACACTGATACTGAAAGCGCCCCCTGCCTCTCCTCCTTACCCTGACACCTCACCCCGGGGTCAAGCCCCAATATTTTGACAAGCGCAAATCTAATGAGACACATTAGAATGTTAACGATATGTTTACTAGGGTAGTGGTATCAAACTGGACTGCATCATACTGAGAGCTGTTTCTACTGTCTTGGTGATCTTGTTTAGCGCATGACTGCATCCAAATTTTAGAAACAACTCTCATAATGATTTAGTGCAGTTCTGCATCACTGCAAACCAAAATAATACACATCAGCATTATTATCTTTGTAAAGGCAGAATTTTTGATATAGCTCCTGCACTGGATTTTATTCAATTGTGCATGTGTGCATAATGCAATATTCCATTTGTGTACACCATTTTTTTATTGCATTTTTAAAATTTATTTTAGGTTTCATTTTCTTCCAACAATGTGCCGCGGGCCAATAAAAACAAGCTGCCCGCCGCACTTGGACACCCCTGGTATAGACTGTTGTCCATAAGTTTGTGACACATCCTGCTGTTTACTGAAAGTATTCGCACAAGATGTACAATTAATATTATCATGCACATTCTCAAAGTATACGTGCATTAATTCATTCATTTTTTATGCCGCTTAGTCCACATTAGGGCTGCAGGGGCATGCTGGAGTCTATCCCAGATGACTTTGGGCAAGAGACAGGGTACACCCTAGATCGGTCATTTATATGTGCATTCATATGCAATTGCACACATCATTACTGGAGTAACAAGTTGCACTTTTCAGTCATGTTTGTATTTTCACTATTAATTCTAACAAATGTTGCTTACCATTTACAGGCTATTTACTTTTGATAGCATTTTCTTGTTTTCACAACGCATCACTTTTTATCAATTCATGTTATTTTTTTTGCAATAGAGAATTTGGGTTGCATTGACTGCAGTGACCTTATCAATCCGGCGCCGGCCTCTCTCCCCCGACACCATGCTGCCTTTGATTTGACACACAGTGTGCCCTCCAGGGCTTTCTGCTTTTTGTTCCCTCCATCTGATGGCGTTGTTCACTAGAATGGGTGTGTGCATGCACATCTTAAAATGTTATAGGACCTAAGCTTCCTGTTAATGACGACCTGTACTGTATGTCAGCAAATAACGTAAAAACACGAATAACAAAGTCGATTTTGGCATACGTAGTTTAAAACTTTGCAGGACATGTGGTGTGTGTGTGAATATGGATCAAGGTCTATCATTAATAACATTTGTTAAGTTATTGTCTAGTACTTGTATTGTACTCAGCTTTTCCATTCTCTTTTTCTTTTATTGCTTTGAGTTACTATTTATAAGCTAATGTTTTTCTCCTGTTCCCCTTGTTGTACTCGCTAATCGGTATTTTCACTCCTTCCAGAATGAACTTATCGAAGGGTCCACTGGTGAACAGCAGCACTGACGACAGCTCCAAGTCAACGTACGGTAAATGCGGCGCTGGCGCCTGGAGGATGCACCAGAGCTACGAGCCGCTGGAGGCCAACCACATGAGAGACCCACATGCCCTCTACAACCCAAGGTAAAGACTCACTGATCTCACTGATTCAGCCACGAAAAGACTTCAGCTTTTATTTTCATTTCAGCCCACTGTGCAAAAGTATTTTTCAGTTGAATGGGATTTTTTGACAGCAGTTGTTTTGTAAATAGTAGGACACATACAATTACGATTACACATAAAAATAAAAACAATTTCAATAAAACTTTGTAGAAGACTGATGCGTGAGCCATGGATGAGCCCATTCGTTTTTGGTGAGGATCTGGATATACAGTCATGTAAAAAAAAAAAATATATATATATATATAGGACTCCCTATGGTGTAACTGTAACTCTTAAGCTGCTGCACACAAAAGAGCGACATTTACTATTTGACCCCATCCGTCAGATTAACTACAATCATGGAAAAAATGATTTGACCAGCCTTGTTTCTTCAGTTTATTGATCCATTTTAATGCATGGTACAACTAAAGGTACATTTGTTTGGACTAATATAATGATGATAACAAATTTAAGAGCTGATATCTAGCAACTTCCATGGTTTTTTTTTATATTAACCAAAATCACATAAGTTCATGTATAGCTATAGCACTGTACTGCCAAAATAATTTATACTTATGAGCTGTTTTTGTTGTCATTGTTATATTTGTCCAAGCAAAAGTACCTTTAGTTATATCAGGCATTAAAATGAACAAGAAACCGAAGAAACAAAGGTGGTCTGATCATTTTTTCTACAGTATGACTGTAGAAATTCCTCACACAGCTCAATGCATATTGCAAGATTTGGTACACACCTTTAGCGAATTGACAAGCACGTGTTTATAAAAATTTGAGCAAGATTGGTTGAAAAACATGGCTGCCATCAAGCAAAACATTACAGGGACAAAGGCAGAAACTCACGTGGGTAGCCTGTGTTCCTGCAACAAATAGTCCAGAAGTGATTGAGCATTTGTCTATTGATTATAACACTTTGAGGATCTGTATTACATGTATGCTATGCATATTTATGGGGGAGCCACAAATGTCATGTAAATGGGGTATAGTGAAGAGTACATCAATCCCTCGTTGATCACAGTTAGTTGGTTCCAGACCCGACTGTAATAAGTGAATTTCCGCGAAGTAGGATGTCTTATTTATAAATGGAATATTTTTGTAGTTAGAGCATGGAAAACCTGTTTAGAACCTTCTCAATGGGGTTTTAACCCTCTCAACATGAAATAACACTTATAGTCAACATTACTCTTGCATTACCCAGTAGAGTTGACATAATAACAGAAAATTAGCCATTTAAGATATTAGTAAGACTTGTGCTACTGTAAATGTGTTCTCGTGCTGGGCAAGATGAGTAGGGAGCACAGGAATTGACGTCGGGGGTTCAAAGTTGAGTTTTTGCTTGGCGTGGATTACGCCTGCAACAATAGCCGCTGTTAGGGATTATTGTGGCCGTTGTGAGATAAATCAAACCTGCAATAAAAATGTGTTCTGGCGATCAAATCTGGTGGTGTCTTACCAAATATTTCAGTAACATTACTGACACCTAGTGACATGTGTAGACTACTACATGTCTTCATAATGTCTTTGAATGCGACTTCTGGTTGCCTTATATTTGTATTTAGGTCGTTTGGCCATTTTTATGCTTGAAAATGCTTAATTTAGGCAAAAAACATGTACACTTTGCTTCAACATAAATATTTTTTGACAAACAGTATGGCATATTCAACCGTGAAATAGCGATGATTTATTAATTAATATATTTTTGAAAAACCATGAAGCTGCAAAATTTGAAGTGGCAAGAGATTATTGTATAGAGCAACCCGCAGCCTCCTTGTTGCGGCTCCCTTCGCCGAGCACAGTGATTTTTTTTTTTTACACCTAAGTAGGGGAAATGTGCATTTGAAAAAGAATGTGAAATATTCGACTCACCGCAAGTCCATGAATGCATCTAGACTGTGTTCTTACTGCTGATTGGATGAGCAAGAGGAGGAGAGTTAGGCTAGTGTATGCAGCGAGTCTCCGAAAAAAGTTGAGGGAGTTTTGAGTCTGAAGCAAGTTACTGCACAGTAAAATAAAACTATGTCATTAACGAGAGCATAGAAATGTGTTTTATAACGAGAAGCGCGCTGTAGCTGTGTGTTTGGAGCCCGTGACCAAGGTGGTGACCCCAGGAAATCCAGATAGTGTGCAGCGGGAGCTTACTGTGCATTAGCTGCTTGTGACTGCTGTTAGGCGGGGCGGACCTCTTGGCAGTAACCGCAAAACAACAGGTGCTTTTACTTAGTCTACCAAAAACTAGTGCTTTCACATAGTTTCCAACTACTAGTCCCTACATTTGTCACTAGTTGCTTTTGGGGAAAGTCACAAAGAGGGTTTGGAAAGTAGCCAGATTTAGTGAGAAATGGCCAAGTTGCCAACATGGGAAACATGATGGGAAAGAGGGGGAAGCTGTTGACAGATGGAGAATACATGAAAGAATCAGTCATAAAAATATCAGAGTATCTTTTCTCTGAATTAGCAAATAAACAGGAAATGATTGAGAAAATGAAAGAATGACTCTGCAAAGACCGTCAAGGACAGAACCAAAAGAATGGTCATTAATGACAATTCAGCACAGGTTTAACGCTATTGAGCAAACAACACTGATATGCAGAAATGTCAACTCTGATGGGCTTTGTTATGTTAATGTTGGCTGTGTTTTGTTTTCATTTTAAACAAATATGCGAACCACTCAAAAAGGCTTAGAGTTCAGCGTTTAAATGATTTCAGACTAGGCCTACACATGCTCACTGCGCTTCCGTTTGTTGAATTGTGTTGTTGTAACAGGTAACATTTAAAAAACGTTTATAAGTTGTGTAATATTTTGAGGCTCCAAACAATTTTATTTTATTTTTTACTGGAAGAGAAGGCAAAATGGCTAAAAGTTGCCAAACCCTCGTATAGAGGAAGAGGTAGAGGTAAAGGGGTAGAGTGCTCAGTCATGCAAAACAATTTCAACAACTTAATTCACACTAAACCAACTTAAACCACGTGAAAAACGTCCTCCGCCTGAGTGTAGTTGCAAACAGGTGAAACTGGGAACTTCCATATTTAGAATGACAACTGTAAATACGCTGCTTGTTTCATGTCTAAACAAACAGCGAGCACATTCCTCTTCCTCCCTCGCATCTTTTAATCATTCTGAGTTGATCTGGAGAAGACACAGAGGCACACAGTTGTCATTGTGAGTATGCGATTTATTCCTAATTAGCAGTATATTGTGTTGTATGCAAACACAGGAAGCAAGGCAAGGCGAGTTTATTTATAGAGCACAATTTGTACGCAAGGTAATTCAAAGTGCTTTACAGAAAGGAAGGGTAAAATCACTTCATAAAATCATTCTATAAAACATAAAATCATTCTCGAATCAGTACATAAAAATCTCTAAATAATTCCATAAAACAAAAAAAGCAAATTGAAGAGTACAAATAAGATACTTCCAGTTGTCATGTGCACAGTTGAACAGAAGCGTTTTCAGTCTGGATTTGCCAAAGTTGAGGATTGTCGCACGTCTTCCTGAAGACTGTTCCAGATTTTGGCGGCGTACGACTGAAAAGGAGCTATTTATTTATGCTTGCATTCGTTGTGCTTAATTTCATCTTCATGTTGCTGCATTCTAAAAATGAAGTAGAAAGGTTGCCAGGGTGTATTTATTTCCTTGCTACCGTAATACAGAACCTGATAGTTATTATGTTACAACCTGTTGCCACGCTATCGATGAGTGTGTTGATGTCGGGCTTTTTGCAAAGCCTTTTAGTTTGTGTGTGTGTGTGTGTTTGTATGGAGACTTGGAAGTCTTAGTCATAGGATTTTAGGGTTAGTCTGGGTCAAGCCAATTAGAGGTCTGGCAAACCTTTCTCACGCAGACCCTCGGCCAATCACTAAAGGCTGCGTTACCAGCACTGTGTGTGTGTGTGTGTGTGTGTGTAATGGCAGACAGTGAAGTCTAGTGATGAGAGGAGTAACGGTGTGCCAGGGGCGAGGTTGTCACGCCATTCAATTCATTAGGTACACCCAATGAGATCAAATACAAGGGCTGTCTGTATGCAAAGATAATAATGGTCAGTTTTGATTGGCACTGTCAAAGAGGTACGGTAACATAACAACATCTTTGTTATAGTGGCTGTAGTTTGCAGCGGTGTGGAACTGTGCTGTATCATACTGGGAACTGTATTACCCAAAATATTTCAATCACGGTATGTGCAGCTTCACCATGTAATTCCCTGTATACTAAATATGGTAACCCAGCATCTCCGAAGAGGAGTAGGAAGAAGCAGAGTTGACTTAACACTATCCCTTCTCCGTGCCTCAGCACTCACTGATAGTTTGTTCACTTACTGTGTTACTGTGTTCAAGGAAAACTGCACTTTTTTGGGAATTTTGCCCATCATCCACAATCCTTATGTGAAGCATGAACACGTATTTCTTTGCCTTTTCTGTGAGTTCTCACGAGAGAAAACAAGTTAGTGTGAGCTAGCGGTTAGCGAGACGTCGTGTTACTCCACCAGATAAATATAGTTTTTCGTGTCAGCTGCTACAATAACATTATCGCTGTAGCTTGGTTAATATACTGTACAGGTCAGGTATGTAAATGGAACAATGGCGTTTTTTTGAAGGTTTTTTGTTAGGGCTTTAGCGTTGTTAGCTGGCTCATACTAACCGGTTTTCTCTCGTTAGAACGCACAGAAAAAGGAAATAAATATGTGTTCATGTTTCACATAAGGATTGTGCAAAAAAAAAAGTGCAGTTTTCCTTTAACATGTACCAGGTTACCAGTTTTCTAATAAGGAAAGAAATGCCAAATAATGTCATTGTAATAGTTTTTAGGTAGTTTCTTCAGTTAGGAAATAATCAATAACGAAAGGAGTAGACATACAGAAACGTTCTATTGTAACAGGGTGTACCCTGCCTCTCGCCCAAAGTTAGCTGGGATAGGCTCCAGCATCCCCCCCCGCAAACCTAGTGAGGACAAGCGGCATAGAAAACGGATGGATGGATGGATGGATGGATGGATGGATGGATGGATGGATGGATGGATGGATGGATGGATGGATGGGTAAAACACTGGCATAAACAATGCATAACGAATAAATAAATACAGAATGCATTATAGATACAACTCACATTGCAATCAACAGATAAACATCAAGTATAAATATCAAATCAGTCAAAAAAAGCAACATTTCTATGATCAAACAGCCGAAAATAAACGTCGAGATTAATGTGATCATTTTCCACATTCACACCCCAGCAGAAGGCGAGCATCAGATCACATGAGCGCTCCTGCCAGCGTGAGCGACCTCCGACTGTGTTGATGGGATTTGTTTACAGTTTACTTCACACACTCACATGCATATACTTGCGGCGCCTCAGGGTCTACGCAAAAAACTAAATCAAAACATTAAACATTTACAAATCTTTAATTACAATTCATAAAGCTTTTTTTAAATGCTACACAACAATAGCTAAATATATTTAAAATAAAATAACTTATTAACATTTTTGTTATTATTTAATATTATATGCAATTAGCATAATATTTGTATACTGTAATATATAATATTTGATTCTGATTGTATGCTAAATACAATATTTCAAGCTATATGAACATGTTTCCGGCGTGTGCTATAAAGTTTGAAGGTAATTCCAGTGATATGTTTAATTTGTGTTTGGAGTTGTGTGGTTTTCATTGGACGGCAACAATATTATTCCCCATTTTATTTAGGCCATCAAACCATGGGAATGTGATTAATGTCAGCCAGCCACGCACCCCTGGCACACACACCCACACACCCACACACACATGCACACACACTTTGCTGTAAACTGAGCCCAATGTAATCATAATGATAAAGCAGATTGCCTTAACACACAGATGGGCCTCACAACAGCTCTGTGTGTGTGTTGTGTGTGTGTGTGTGTGTGTGTGTGCGTGTGTGTGTGTGGACAACGCTGATTGGATTGCAGATTTATAGAAGAGGATTACTGGCGGAGCAGAGAGAGAGCGAGAGGGAGAAAGAGAGAGACAGACTTTCAGACACTCACCTCTCATTAACTTCCACCCCCCGTCACCGCTGCCCGCCTTACACACACCTACACACAAACATGGCCACACATAAACATACACAGTGGAGGTCACATGTCAATGCATATCCCCCCCCCTATAAAACATGTAGACTGCAGACAACTGACATGCAGGCAGCACTATAGTGGACACTCTCAAGCAATGTGATTATGACTGGATGTGAATTAGATTCCTTAACAGATGGTCCAGACACCAAGCTCTAAGGTGCATCTGACGAGAGAGGGAGGAAAGAGGGGGTTGAAAGCAGCAAGATGAGGAGGAATGTCAGCAGCATATGACCATCATCATAAAATGTGCAGCAGACTAATTATTGATGTTGATTTTTTTCTTCTTCTTCTTCTCCTTCTCGCAGTCACATGAATGTATCCCGTCCCATGCTCTTAATCTTCATTCAGAATAATACTATTAACTAGAATCAGGCGAGAACAGACGTCAGCCAATCCTAATTTAGATGCACCTTCACCTGCTGCATATGTCTTAGTTTTGTCATCAGGGTTCTGGAAGTGTTTACGGTAAAATAAAGGATTATGCAGGGAAAAAGTGGTTTTCGATGCCTTTATCTATGCCCCACCCCTTCAAAGCGTCATCTCAATCAGGTTTACAGCACATTGTTTTCCATCAAAGTCAGTCCGTTCATATTTCTATATAAATTATAATATGGATTAGCTGCAAACTGCATTGAATTGTGCCTGGTGGTCCACAAACGTTCATGATATATTCCATATACACAGTAATTCCTCACAATATCACGGTTCCATTGTCACGCCCTTACTATGTCACGTTTTTCAGGAATTCATTAATTAATTAATGATCGCCGTTTCGTGGTTGACTGCGGCCTATTATTAGTCAAAAATATGCATATTCAAGCAGATTTGATGTATTCTTGGCCTAAATAAAGCATTTTCAAGCATAGACATTGTGAAATGAAGGAAAATGCAAGGCCTGGGTACACGTACTATACAGTACAGGAAGCTATTGTTCAGTACCCTCTGCACTGATGGGCTCATGCTCATGCAGCATCCACCCATATGTTGTGTCTCGCATGTGCGTCCTACATGGTTGTTGCACCGTGGAAAGAATCTTTGCTCTTGTGAGAGAGTGATTTCTGAGTGATTTTTATGGAAACTCCACAATGGCTACAGTCTGCCTACAGTCTTCTTTATGTCTAATCTCTGTCATATTTTCCATTACAGTACAGTATTATGTTTACTATATTTGGTTATATGAGTGTAAAGGTGATTAGGGGGTGTTATTTCATGTCTACAGGGCTCTAATAATGTTAAAAAAAAAAAACATATTTAGAAGCTTTTAAAAAGGTTTTCTGTCCTTTAAGTACAAAAATATTCCATTTATTAACATTGGTTCATTTATCATGGTCGGGTCCGTAACCAATTAACAGCGATAAACGAGGGATTACTACATATGTGCTTGTGTGTGTTTTATATATTTTTTATTTTTTAAATTTGTATTTATTATTATTATTATTTCTTTACTCTTTGTTCAGTGTCTTTAAATATCTAGAAAAAAGTAAAAAAAAAAACATTTAAATGATGTATTTATCATTTTTAGCCTGATCTGCACCCAGATATGTTCATTAATTCGATCGACCAGAACCCTCAACATATTTTTATGAAAAAAAGCAGCTTAATTCCTGATTCCTGAAAGATAATATAAATAAATACCATGTGGTTAGCATGTCTGCCTCACAGTCAGGAGGCTCTGGGTTCGAGTCTCTTCTTCCTGTGCTTGTGTGGGTTTTCTCTGGATTCCTCCACAGTCCATAAACATAATTGGAAACTTGTGAGTGTGAATGGTTGTTTGTTGATATCCTGTGATTGGCTGGCGACCAATCCAGGGTGTACCCCACCTCTCATCCAAAGTCATCTGGGATAGGCTTCAGCTCACCCTTGACCCTGAACAGAATAAGTGGTAGAAAATGTATGAATGTATTCAGCGTTTGTTGAATATAAAATGTACACAGGGTAAAAAGGGAGACTATTTAGGTCAGATTGTGAAGTTTGGTGGTGGTGTGCATTGTTGTGCATCCTCCTCTGCTCGTCGCTCACAGTGATGGATAGGTGTAAATCATGGCAATCCTGTCATGACAGCCCAATTTCCTCAAATCTGATCTGCTTAAAGAATTCACCCCACTTGTGTCTCCTCACTTCCATTTCTACTTATCCTCTTTTGCACTCTCCCCCCTCCTCATTCCTTCAATGTACTGCTATTTTACTGCACACACTCCTGTCCTCGCCTTCTTTTACAGCTTCTCTCTCACACATTCCCTCCTTGTCGCTCCTTCACATCCTTCCCTTCCTACATTTGAAAGCCCTGTCATATTTACTCGAGTGGAAATCCTCTTTCACCATCTGCTTAATAAAAAAAAAGTGCTTTTAATCCGATTGGAGATATTTTGTTTTTTTATGTACTTATTTTTATTATATTTGTGTGCAATTTCATCTGTTTGCCGCACCTTGCCCAGGTTTCTCGTGTGAGGTAGCGGGGAGGAGAAATGTCACGGGAAGTGTGTGCAAAGGCACCACGAATACTTGATGATAACACATACACACACACTTATATATATACAGTATGTGTATGTATATACTGTATATATATGTATTTTTATATAAACACTAACCTTGATCAGTGACTTTTGTTTCATGAAAAGAATCAGCCTATTTCCGTCTTTTTCTGCATGTACAGTATTAACTTCCACTGTTGCCTGAAAATGTCGACTAAATGTATGCATCAGATCAAGTCTACATTCGTAGTCATTTCAAGAGGTGGACGTACGTTTCCTGCAAAATAGCCATTTTCAGCCATTTTCCAAAACTATAGTTACGCCTCCAATCGGAGTAAATAGAATAGCTGGATCAAATAGATTAAAAAAAAGCTCACTTTTGATTGACACTGGTTTGCATCATACTGAAAGCTGTTATGTATAATATCTTGCAGCGAAACATAACACACACCATCCATCCATCCATTTTCTATACCGCTTCTCCTCTGTAGGGTCATACACACAACACTAAAAACATTTAGCATATCCGTGGAGTAAATAATGTAACGGATTGAGCAAGGAGCTCAAAACAAAGTACCAGTATGAGCCGGTTGAACAAAGAGTGCAAGTGCAAGGTAGATGGAAGAAGCAGTCTGATATCATTTATCCTGATTTCATTCATCTGTCATCATTTCATCATTTACCCTAATAATTTAATAGCCTGCATTTATTTGTACATTGTTCAATGTTTCTGTAAGTTTTCACTCCTGTATTTATTTATTTATTGATGCACTATTTATTGTTATACCTTCACTACTCTTTTCTCTCGCTCTTGTGACGTGGCAACCTTTAAACACAGGAAGTGAATAGACTATCAGGAAGTGCTGAGACATGGAGTAGGACTAAATGAGGTCGGCTTCTTCCTCCTCCTTTTCAGACATGTTGAATTGTGCAAGTGTCCACATGTGATGTTCCTTCATGTAACGTATTAACCATTACTATTACCAAAAACATGCAAAACTGAGGATGATTGTCTCCATAAATGCATCATTTTCTATTCCAGCTCTACTATTGCGTCTGTTTATATTGCACAGGTCTACCTAATGTCGTGTCCTGTGAGTGTATGCGGTACGTGATATATACAGTATATGTATATACAGTATACATTCCCATACAGTAGACATTCCTCGTCCTCTTCTTGAGGTTTTCAGCATTGTTCTGTTACAGTAGACAATCACTCAGTGAAAACGGCTGATAAAGAAGACCGAAGGAAAGGGTTTCGGGTGCGTGTGTGTTTGTGTGTTGCGGTGACAAAGATAGCAGCAGACGGCAACACATTTATCAGCAAGTGCTCACCAGAAAAATGACCTAAATCATTAAGATTCTCATCTGACAGTGTTTTCTGTGCACTCGCCTTGCCGCTTGAACCCCGGACATGCTCGTGTCTTGTCCACATACTGTCACTTCGATCACCTTTTACTACAGCCTGATATCTGAATCTGGCTTTCACAGTGGGGGGAAAAAAAGAGCAGTTTTGACATCTGCACCGTGTGACGACAAATACAACAAAAACACTCGACATTCTGCAGTTGCTGGGCTGCTGTTTGGAAAAGCTCATAATTCCTAATCAATAACGTTTGGCTGAGCTTGCCCTGCATGTGTGCAACCACACACCCGCCCGCCCAGCCCCCCCACACACACACCCAACTGCTCATCCATTCACTTGAGAGAGAGGATGTTGGTGTGTAAACTTTACAAACCCCAAGATCCATCCTAATAGTCCCACTAGTGGGGCCTAGTAAGTCTTAACCCTCATTACATCACTCTGTGGGCTGCCTCGCATACTGGACAGCTGCAGTGTTGTTTGCAACCGGTGGGGTGTCTCGTTTGTCACACCTAAGGCCAAAAACACATTTTATCTATATATGTTGACCCTTTGTCCACTTGCAAATTGTGTTTCAAGGTCGGCTTTTTATCTCCTTTTTTGGATAATCTTCCCTTTTATCGGTGCCGATGCTATTTTTTTGTGTTTTTGATTGTGTTATAGCTTTATATTTAAGTGTGGTATGAAGGATTAGCTTCTCTTTTAATACACATTAGGAAAGGGCAAGCAAGGTACATTTCTTTGATCAACTAAGAGGACGATTAAAATTAAAATGATGATTAAAATTTAATCATACGGGAGAATCTCCGTCTAAATGTTCTGAACTCCTGTTTCAGAATAATGCTGCACATCATGCCTTCGCCGCAGCTGATGTCATGTTGTACTTCTTGAGATTGAATGAACAGCACCCCTGCTGGTTGCAGCCAAGTAGTGCACTCCATTTTGCCTCAACGGCTTCAAGACAACAATTAATCATCATTAATTAATTGTTATGTAAGATTGTTCTTTTCCTCTTTTAAGCCTTTTCCAGAAACTAAAAGTCAACTAAAACAGGGGTGTCCAAGCATTTTCCAGCGAGGGCCACAAACTGAAAAGTGAAAGGATGCAGGGGACACATAGATACAGTATTTTGTTAAAGCAACACATGTAGATATGCTAAGAAGTTATATATATCTCAAGAAACTGCATTCATCTTTGTGATATAGCTGACAAGCATATTATTGGTATGAGCATTGCTCTTTGCTCTTTTTTTTTCCCATCTTTGCATTTTTTTTTTAAGTTTTCCAAGTATTTCAACTGTCTTCTTAAACAATCGCCATAAATTTTCTTCTCGTAATATTATATCTGTATTCCCATAATATTATAACTTTTTCCCCAACCTAATTTTCCCAAAATTCTCATATTATGACTTTTTAAAGAACAAAACATATATTTCTTTAATATTTCAACGCTATGCTACTAAAATTACGCTCATAACATTACTAGTTTATTCTTGTAAAATTGTGACTTTTTTCTTGTTAGAAAAGGACTATTTTTTGCGTAATATTTTCACTTTATTATATATTTATGTTCATATAATACAGTACATACAGTCATGGAAAAAATGATTAGAGCACCCTTGTTTCTTCAGTTTCTTGTTCATTTTAATGCCTGATACAACTAAAGGTACCTTTGTTTGGACAAATATAACAATGACAACAAAAACAGCTTATATGTTAGATATCAGCTCTTAAATGAAACTCTTATGAGCTATATTTGTTATCATCATTATATTAGTCCAAAGAAATGTACCTTTAGTTGTACCAGGAATTAAAATGGATCAATAAACTGAAGAAACAAGGCTGGTAATTTTTTTTTTCATGACTGTAAATATATATACTGTATATATTTCACTTTATTACAGCTGCGTTTTTTTATTTCTGCTATTGTTTTTTGTATTATTATTTATTATTTTCTTACTTTATCGCCATAATATTTTGACATTATTCTTGTAGCATTATAACTTTTTCCCCAACCTAATTTTCTAGAAATTACAACTTTATACACTGATTTGTTTGTTTTTTCATAATATTACGACTTAAAAAAAGAATGACTTACTTCAATATTTCAACTTTATGCTACTAAATATAATATTACTTACATTATATAATTACATAATATTGCTTAGGACTTTTTCTTGTGATATTGCAACTTTTTTCTTGTAATATTTTGACTTTAGTCTTGTAAAATGACTGCTGTTTTTTTATATTTCTTTCTTAAATTATGTATTCAGACTGTGCTGCGGGCCAATAGAAAACAGCCACTTGTGCAGGCCACAAGTAGTCCACGGGCCGCTCTTTGGACACCCCCGGGCTAAAATGAAAAGCTTACGGCACCATTCTGTTATTAACCTGCAAAGGTTTTTTTTTATTATGAATAAAACTATTTCTGCATTTTCGACTGTGAAGATTAATATTTAGCACTGAGCAGTATAGATATGCATTTTGGTGTCTGTACCAGCTGACAGCCCATTGGATAGAACGTGTGTTGGCCATTATGACATCGATTGTATGTAATCAGGGGTTTACTCTGCAGCCAATGAAGAGAATTACAGGTTTCCTGCCCGCCTAACACTGTAACGATTGATCTGCTCCCTGGTGTGTGTGTTTGTGTTTGTGTGAGATGTAGAAATGGTGACAAAAGAGCAAGAAAATGTTAGAAAAAGAGCTCGGTGGGAGGGAAAGTGCTTTGACTCAACTCTCGCTGTTGGATTTTGATTTTGCTCTGTTCACTTTTGTCCCAGGTAACAACTATAATCATCTACACACTGTGCGTCTGTACATCTAAACAAAAGCTTGCACAGACCCACACCAGCACATTTTGGGTTTTTTTGGACTAATGCTGCATTCGAGACTGCTGAGAAGTAAGAAATATCACACTTAATGATAACTCCTGACGATAAACAATCTTATTTTTCAGCATCAATCATCTGACCAAATAAGTTCATGCTGCGAGAATATAACAGAAATATCCACTCACCGGTTTCCATTCAGAACATGAAATTTGCAGTGTTTTGTATGTGCAGTAAATACAGACAAATATTTACATTTTATTTTATTGTCCTTAAATTGTCTCCAGGGTGGGGATTTTTGTTGGAGTATGTGAATTTAGCCCAAATTTGTAAGGAATTTCCAATTTGAGCGTCATTTCATTGCACTTGTCAGACTTCTAGGAGCAGCAATTTCCAACTTATTGGAATGCATCATATCCAGTCATGTGAAAAAATTACAGTAGGAACGACGCCCCCTATAGGTTATGCTTGAAGTGCTGACTCAGAGCGTGGATGAGTGTAGCGTGCAGAAGCTTACGCATTGTAGGGAAATTTTAACACATGCACACGCACACACACGTGTGCACATACATGCACACACATACTTCAGTTACAAATGTGAAATTTGTAAATAGTTCATGGTGTCATATTAGTAAATAAATTGTTGTTTTGATGTAAAACAACCCCGTTTTTGTGTTGTTTATGTTGTGGTGTAGTTGTTTTGATATTTGAGATGTCACAAAAGCAAAAAAATTGTGTCAGTGTGAAAGTTATGCTTGAAATGTATCTATTCACAAAAAGCTGCTTCTCTCCCTTTTTTAGTCAGGAACTCATATTTCCCTGAAACTTACCTATGTTCTACTGCTGATTACTAAAGAACGGAAAAAGGTAGAAACTTTTTTTTCTAATCTTTGTTTTGGTAGGTTCCATGCTTATATAGCCATAGAACACAATAATCTGTGTGCCTCGGAAGATCAGTCAAAATTGTCTAAAATGGCCGGTACTGAAGTGGTTGTCTTTCGAAAAAATTGAATGAATTAATAAACGTTTTGCTTAAAATGGCAGCCATGTTTTTCAGAAAATCTTGCTCAAATTTTACAAAGATGTGCTTGCCAGTCCCCTAAAGGTGTGTACAATTTCATGGTGATTGGGCTGAAGATGATTGGGCTGTGTGAGAAATTTCAATTCAGTTGGACTTATGGGGTCAAACTTTTGGGGTTTAATAACAGCGCCACCATGTGGTGTATTTGTCCGGAAAACAGCACAGGCAGCACAGTTGGGGTGAATGTTTTGACAAATTTTCACCCTTTTGTGTGAGGCAGGTCAGGACTGTAAAACGTAGGTTTCACAAACAAGTACATACTGTCCTTATTGTATTAATGTTTTTGATCAAGACTACTACTTTGCTAGCACAGGCAAGAAAACAGTGTAGTCTGTTGGCGAAACAAGTGTAGGTAGTGTTGTGTTGTGTTGTGTTGTGTTTGTGCATGCAGGTAGTTCAGCAACCCTGCACACTTCAAGTGTTGAACATGGCACAACAACACAGGCCCATACAAAAAGAAAGCAATTCAGTCTATTGATGACATGGTTGTATTCATTTGACTATGGAAATACTGTATAAAAGAACTTTCTTGGCTCCTCTCCTTAGCCTGTTCTTTAATTCAATATATTCCCCATCCTTCTTTTCCATTCCAAAGCATTGCCAGTATCATACAGATAGAATTGTGTAAGGTTTTTCTGCTTATTGGACTGTGTGTTCTTATCAGCATGGCGAGCACAATGCTGGGTGTGATGGAAAGGTATTAGCCAGCCACGCAGGCTACATTGTCAGCACTTCTAGCGTCTCTTCCTCTAATGCTTTCTTCAGCCTCTTTTGCTTTCTCTGCCTCCTCCTCCTTCTCCTCTTCTTCGTATAGATTGGATTTTCTACTTATGTTTGTCAAATGCATTTGCTACAAGCGGCTTTCATCGACTTACCATTATGTTTAAACAAAAGGCTCACATGCAGCAATTTAAGCTGATTTTTTTACGTTCTGACTTTGGTGTGAATGCTGAGTGACAAACATTCACACCAATAGTATTGTGCATCAACTTTCGTTGTCATGTGAATGCCGACAGACAAGTATTCGCACTGTGTATCGGAAAACATTTATTCTTTTGTGTGTGTGCTAAGAAATGAGCATTCACACTAAAAATATAAGACCCAGCAACATCTCACTCATACAATGGCAGACTCCAAACTAGAAAAAAATCCTGCTGTGTTATGTGGAGCAATTCTCAGAAATGTTCATTCCTAATGTGTGAATGCTGAGAGACAAGCATTCTCCTTAGCGCTATTGCAGCAAATATATTTTTCCATCTTGTGTAAATGCTGAGAGGCAAGCAATCACCCTGTCATGCCCAAAAACATGATTTTTCTGCCGTGTTAAAGCTGAGCGATGAGCATTCACACTAATAGTGTTTCAGTGATTTGGCCCATTATTATTAATGCTGGCAGGTGAGCATACATACACAATTGGTTCCAGACTCCACCGTGATAAGTGAATTTACGCAAAGTGGGGTTCAATATTAATACATTGAATATTTTCAGATAGCATAGAAAACCTGCTTATATCTTTCTAGGTACAATTGTTACATTTATTAGAGCCCTATACACACGAACTAACCCCCATAGTCACCTTTACACTCAACACAACACATTGCTCAGCGTGATGCGCAGGCTACAGAATCACGGCAGAGACGCACGCGAGGGCCGTCACTTTAAACATAGCATGCTACCAAGCTAACTAGTTAGCCTCTAATGAAGAAAGGGTTTGAAATGGAGTGGGGAAGAAGGACAAACTAAGAAGCCAAAAATGTACCACTGCCACACAGATTGGGAGAACATTTTTTTCAATATGTCATGTTGGACATGTCATGGCTGACTTGACTGTAGGTAATGTCTCATCAATGTAACATTACTGACACCGAGTAGTGACCAGAATATTACATATGACTTGTCTTTCAGTATTTTTGAGTACTAATAGGGCATAGTCAATCATGAAACAGTGACCATATAATAATTAGTTAATTTTTGGATAAACACGCTGTAAAGCGATGTAGCCATGGACAACTGTACACCCTTTTTAATACATTAATTCTTGCTTTTAGTAATCTGAAATGTGAAATGTGAGATCAATGTTTGATCAGGCATCTACTCAGATTATTCTCATGTCAGCCTCTATACTGCTCACAGCCACTAGAGGGCATATTGAATGGTATCTGGGCCATGATATTATAGTCCTTTTTTTTTTTTTAATTACTTTATTTGGTGCTTCCTCTCCATGTTTGAATGCCTCAGCACTCAAGCAGTTTCTGGGGGCATTGCAATTTCCAGCTAGTGTTGCTCTCAAGCCGGTCATTTAGTAACGTCTAACCCTCTGATTTGGTCGGGGGACTTCCCTCCACTTCTAAGAGTGGATAAAAAAACAGTTTGGAGTTGTTTTCGATCTCACTTTGTGTTTATGTCTCGCCATCTAGCGAGGCTGCAGTCCAAAGACTTCATATAATAAAAGAGTGCGCGGAGAAAAATAGAGCATGAGCGGCGCGGCGACAGAGTGAGGCAAACTGCGCTCTAATACGATGATTGTACGTTTGTCCCTGCCAGTTGTCAGGCCGCTGCATCAGGTTGGCCGCTCTAATGACAGCTTGTCACGGCTCCGTGGACCACCTTCCCTCCCAACACAAAGACAAAAACACGCCTCTCTGCCTTGATGTTTTCTTTTTTTTTGTCTTCCAACATCATTCTGTGTCGCTCTCCATCTATTGCAATCCCTTAAAGAAGTGAGGGATCGTGAAGAGACAAAAGAGGAAAGGCAAGAAAGAGAAAATACCATGGACTGCAAACAAGATCGGCTACTTGAATAGATGATGTCCACGGGAACTCCGACATAGTCACATAACTAAAATACTGTATATAAACAAGCTGTCAGTCATCACTGAGAGTCAGGTTCAATTTGGTCCAGGAAGAAACACCAGGATAGACAGAAGCCATTGTCAGAGAGGTATTCATTCATTCATACAGTATTTGTATATATTTATTGTTATGGTTGCAGTTTGAACTCTGTGGTTTAACATTCTCTCCCCCGCATTGCATATTCGTGGATTTCTCTTCTCTGCTTTGTAAGTTTTTTCATGGTAACTGAAATAGGAAGTGCAGTGCAGTGGAAAAAGATGTGCTGCGGCTTTGACTGCAGCAGGGGGCGCTGTCTCGGGAGTTGCTACACTGTACATTTTTCACCAGGAAGATGCTTTGGCAAGACATGATGTTGTGTAACTGCATGTTTTGTTAGTTCACTCATGTCTTCTGTAAACCTGTAATTGTCTCTCAATGTTTAAAACTGAATTTTTTTATAGGTGTGTCCATTAGTTGGACTTTTTCGCCATTCGTCTTGGACGGTAACCCCCACGAGAAGCAGGGATCTACTATACCAACTGGTGGCTCGGGACCCAAAAGTGGGTTGCGCAGTTGTTTTCAGTGGGTCGCGGGTATATTATATTAAAATATAATGGAATGACCGACTGTCTGTTAATGCACCTCACGTTATTGTCTGCACTATTCGCTTGCTACGCCGCTTCAAGGTGCATGCTATTTTTCTGGGCGACTGTCGAGCTTGAGTGGGAAAGGACCTAACTTCCGTCCGACACACAGTTGCAGATATCTGCTAGAGAAGAGCACTCCATAAAGAGACAGCGTCTTAGTGCTGCAGCTTACATTTTGTTGAAAAACAGGCCCTTAAAATATAAGACATATGAGAAGTTTGAGTTGAAAAATTCCCGCAATTTGGGTCACCACTTGTCATCGAGGGGTGATGGGGGTCTCGCAGCTAAACCAGTTGAGAACCGTACGACATCAGACTGAGAGCTCTTTTTTCAATCAATAAATGGATAATAAAGCTAATGTTATAATAACCCTTTTTTTGCATTTTTGGAACTAACAGATTATAATTAATCATCAAAAAGACACAAACAAATGTTGGGTCCCCAACTAACATGACTAACAATCTAATCAGTGCTAATATTCCTAAATCATGATTCTAATAGAATCAGTTACTCGTGATTTTAAGTAATAGACATTAACACCTTGTGTGCAAAAATCACAGAAAAAAATATAATTAGTTTTATAAAACACTCATTTTTCACAAGACTCAGAACATTTGAGAAACTGATATTAACAAATGACGATGACACAAGTTTGTCACAGAATCAGTCTAAACGAAGCATTATTGAGGCAAAGTTAGTCCAGCTCTCGTATTAGATGCCATTGCCTAATGTTGTGGTCAGGGAGTTAAATAAACCCTTTAAGTGACAGAGTCAAGTCAGAGCTAAATACTGAAATCATCCCGTAAAGCACAACTGCGTTCACTTCTCCTCTTTGTATAAATCTTTTTCGACACTTAAAAACATAAAGGAAAGAGGAGACACCAGCCTTTGCTGCTCTTTCAACACTCATCTGGGGAGCGCACGGGCACAATAAGATTGCTCTTTCAGCAGCAAGCCGCCGCTACATAGCGACATAATTATACTGATAACATACATACATAAATGCATTCAACCTCTCGGTCGGCACAGTGCACTGACTGATTTCTTAATCTTCTTTCCTCCTCCTCGCATGTTCTCCCATTCTTTTTTTTTTTTATTCCTCCCCCTTCTGGGGCCATTATTTTTCATTTATAAGCAGAGAGAAAAGGTGTGAGCGAGGGAGAAAGGAAAAGAAGAAGGAAAAAATGGGATCTTTTGGTACTTAAACTCTTTCACTTAATGGCACTTGGAGGGATTGACGTCAGAAAGGGAGGGACACAAAAGTGCATAAAGAGCGAAAAAAAGATTAAATCATGGCCATCACGTCATCTGCTTAAATGGCTCCGCTGCGTTTTTTTTTTTTTTTTCCTGTCATCGCTGTGTTTTCTCTGCCTTCAGTGGGCAAATCTGAGTGATCTCCTTCTATTCCATCACTCATTTCTTCCACCTTACTCTTAACACCCTGTGTGTGGGTATGTCCTCTTTTTACGTGCCTTCTTCTGTCTTGATTTGCATCCGGAAACTTTTCCCCTTCATCCTCAACTAAAGGCCTGCCTGAGCATCAGATAAATGGATTTATAGGCATTGCTGGATAGCACAAAGCTTCCGTTAATGGACTGGCTTGAATTAGAGTGACTTTGAGGCGGAATAGTGGAGGCTAAAAATCATCAAAGTCTTTCTTTTAAGGCAAGTCTCACCACTCTGTCGCTATCTTGGTAATCTGCTAGATTAGCTTCACGTCTGTACCTTGGATTTATCACGTAAAAATAAAAAAAATAAAAAAAACGTCTGTCTGTGTCAGCCAGTTCCACATTTTTTTAACTTCAAAGCTAAAACAAACAAGAAGACTTTAAAATAACTTCTTTCTGTGTTTAACTGACAACATTCTGTTGTGTGGAGCCGACTGACATAAAATATCAAGCCCCAATAAAGCCCCAGGACATAACTGAATGTAGAACACCTTCATTTGGAATAAAAATAATAATACAAAAGTCATCATTTGGCGTGACATCTGCACGTCTCGTGAGAGTCCAGCTCAGTGAGCATCATTGTGGATTTTGTGATGCGACCACAGAAGCAAATACGAATAGCGACAAAGGGGGGGAAAAGTGTGAAGATAACCATAGAAATTGAAATGGAACTTAGTGCTATATAGGAAAGCTGCTCAGTACAATTTGAGCAATACAATACCAATTTTCCACTGCAGTATTTTTATAACTTCAAAGAGTGAGTATTTGGACTTTATTGTTGTGTTTAGTTGTATTGAACAGTGTTACACACAAATTCACGATTCAGGATGCCCTTGCAAAGTGAATAAAGCATAAAAAAGAAAGGCAGCCATTCTTTCCTTACATTCTGTCTGCCTACCTGTTTCCCTGTCCATATCCATTCCCTGTCCCACCCCCAACCCCCACCCTCAGCCTCCCTTCTCCCATTCTTCGTCAAGACGCTGTCTCTGTTTTATGGGTCCCAGTAGAGCAGGGATCTTTTACAGCCCGACTGGACTTTAGAAGCCCCTCGTTTAGCAGCATCCTGCCTTAATTAAAAACCCCTTTTGTGCTTTCTGCCTTTAACAATGAAGAGAGAGAGAGGAAGGGTTTTAGTGGGAGAGGGAGAAAAAGAGAGTGGCAATGCAAAGAGCAGGAGAAAGAGATAGATGGCAGTGAATAGGAGGTGATAGGGAGACAGGCAGAAAGATAGTAAAGTGGACAAAGGATGGGAAGGGGAGATATAGACAGCAAGAAGATAGTTGTTAATTACAAGTGCCATTAACGGGACTCTCCTTAGGGAGAGGAATAAGGAAACGCAGGTGTGGGCAGGGGAACATACCAGAAACAATTTCATCACCAGAGGAAATTGTTGTGCAGGTTAATTTTTAAATTCCATAAGCCACCGCTGTGTGTTTGTGTGTGTGTCCGTGTGTGTGAGTAGCTGTCTTTGTGATGATGGAGCAGCAAAGAGGCTGCCTACTGATTACCTTCATGTTGAACAAGCGGCTATTGACTGGTGAGTGACGGATGAGCGCCCGGCCCTGCAAGCATGCTCGTGTTGTGCGAGTGTGTGTGATACCGCACATGCCTCCCTGCTGCTCTCTCCTACACGACCTGCCCCTAGTGGACCACTTTATTTATTTTATTGCCTTTGTGCTAACAGCTTTCCTGTTTTTTCCGAAAATGTGGAATGAATGAGGAAAAGACAAGGCGATGGATGGATTTCTCAGAGCTTGGCTGCCTGTCAGAAAGCATACAAGTATAAAGACACACCCCTTCATCAATTCTTTAATCAATTAGCGGTCTGTCCCCTCTGAATGTTAATTATCCATCTTAACAAGTCTGTTTAGATAATTCTGTGCCTCCTATTTAGTTTGGACATTTTGGGAAATACCCCTTTTCTTTATCCAGTGCACCAACAAGGTCCTGAAAGCATGCTTAGATAAATTTGACGTGGACTTGAGAGTCCTGACCTGACCTCACCACAATCAAACACCTTTGAGTTCCTTCTCAGTACCTTATGTTCCACTCGCACGGCTTATTTGTATAAAGTCCAGGTATCCCAATATTTTTGTCCATGTACACACTTTTTCTGCACAAAACCTGCTTAAAAGCCAGGCCGCATGAAATAGCAGTTAAAAGTGGACACGCGTACAAACAGCAACAGTGGAGGAGGATAAGCGTCTCCTGTATTTACATATTTTCTTCAAGAAGAAATCAATGACAGCAAGAAAATGGACCACGACAGTAAAGTGGAGACTGTGCAGTATAATACAGTGGCATCCTGAGCTACAGGGACCAATGAGCAACCAGGAATGCGTCAGGTCACCCATATGGTATCACTTAGAACTCTACCACTCTACTACTACTTGTAGTACCTGATAGTGCCTGGTTTTCCCAATGGAAAAGCATTAGTGGAGAGCCCAGTTGGTACAATATGCAGGGAAAAATGCTTACATTCATCATAATTCCACCCCATTCTCATATTGTCTTCTATGTCATTCCCTCAGGCTTCTCTGCAGAATGTCCAGTAAGGAGCGCCACCTTGAGTCCAACTGTCCGTCCTCGTATATAAAGACAGAGCCATCAAGTCCCGCCTCCCTGACCGACAGTCTAAACCACCACTCTCCCGGGGGCTCCAGCGACGCCTCAGGCTCCTATTCGTCCACGATGAACGGCCACCCCAATGGCTTAGACTCCCCGAGTCTCTACGGCTCCAACGCAGGGCCCCTGGGTCCCGCCGGTGGCCCCGGATCCAAGCGCTACGAGGACTGTTCGTCAACGATCGGAGAAGATTCGCAGATAAAGTGCGAGTACATGTTAAATTCCATGCCCAAGAGGCTGTGTCTGGTGTGCGGGGACATTGCTTCTGGGTACCACTATGGTGTGGCGTCATGTGAGGCCTGCAAGGCCTTCTTCAAACGCACCATCCAAGGTTGGTTTTCACTTTTACTCTCTTATCAATTATCAATTTGTCTACATGCATCTATTCTGTTTTAATCGTATTTAATTACCGGTAATTAATTCCTACGGTAAAAAAGTATTGCTACACACTGAAGAGGGATGCCAAAGTGAGGCTTTTGGTTGAAATGTTTCTGGCATCTCCTAGAAACCAGAACCAGTCTTGAACCTGCAACCTCAAAGTCCACAAGTCAAGTCCTTACAGGCTGAGCGACTGCTGTCCTTGTATATTATGTCTCGTTATTAAAATTACCTCTTAATGTCAAACACAACCCAACCTTTGAGTTGGGTAGACTTGAAAATAGAAACAATCAGCTCCAGTGTCAAACTGATGACATAAAACAACGAAAAATAGCTGTATCGGAAAACTTTATATGTTGCACAGTTGGATCTTAAGGAGGTTCTAAGTAGAGCTTCAAAATGCAAAAAGAAGAAATGGGAGTAAGACAAAAAAAAATTTGGATTAAACAATTCTTTGCAAACAACCATTAAAGTATAATAGACTACTCAACACCTTTTCAAAAGTCTAAGACCGTTACTCAAAAAAAAAACTGAAACCCCTCCTGAAATAGAAATGCACTTTTTAAAAAAGGGTAATGAGTAGCTGTGCCATTCTTGTTGTCGTCGCGGTTTGACGCCCCTGCACAACCTCAAGCTCCATTGTTCAATTGAAGGAAAAAGCACCCCACATCATGATGGCACCCCCTCCACTGTGCCGTGTGGAAAACATCTCAGGTGGGATCTCCTTGTCTGTCAAGGTTCCATTTTTTTCTCATCAGAGAATGAAACCAACTTTCAATGTCCCATGTTTGGTGCTCTCGTGCAAATTCCAAACGGGAAATTTCAAGACGTTTTTTGTTCTTAAAACCCTTCTCTCACAGATGCCGTCTGATGGTTATTGGACTGCACTCGGCAGCAGTGACAACCTTCATTTGGGCTGAGGGTTGATCGTGTCTTGACAGACAGCCAATCAGATCCTCCAGCCCAGGGCCGGTGAAAGTGTTTTGGGGTCTCCCACCTGGCCTTTTTGTTCCATAACGCTCAGGATCTTTTAAGAACTTTAAAATGTTTGTCTTCATGCGTCCAACCTCAGCAGCAATGGCTCGCTGCGAGGGATGTTGCTTATGCAGCTCAACAGTCCGACCGCATTCAAAGAGAGAAAGCTTTTTTGCTTTTGCCATCAAGAGATCATGACAGTGTGAATACCTGACAAAAAATGACATTGAATCCACATTTTGATCCAAGATTTTGGCTTTTAAAGGCCATGATCTTAAAGTTTTGATCAGCTGATGAACAGCCTATGTCAGTTTAATGCTTGTTTGCAATAAATTACGTAGTCGTTTTTTTTTTTTTTAATCTCAGTCCCATTCCTTCTTTTTGCATTTTGAAGCTCTACTTTGAACTCCTTAAGATTCAACAGTGCAAAATGTACATTTCTGCAATTTTGAAATTCTTAAATCTTAACATTTGGATCAAGAGTGCATTTTGTACGTTTTGATAATCTGCATTCAGTAGATCAGGCCTTTAGTTCCTCAAAAAATCCAAAGAAAAAGCAGCCTCAATGCTTTGGTGTTTGGCAAGGCGACAACACGTGTTATCATGCATGATGGCGCTTTGAACGCTCACATTTTGTGCAATTTCAGAAGTGTGGTTTTCCCCAAAACTCTTTTAAAATCCCCAATTATTAAAACCTTAGAAGTTCCACACTGTATATGCTGTTGGCTTTACTGTGCTCATTACAGTATATGAATATAAGGGTTTACATCTCTGTCCTGTTTTTTTGGACAAAAACAAGATGCAATCTCATATTTTTTAATTTATTCTAGTATTTTAATCTCTCTCTATCTTGCTCACACACTCTTATACAAATATCAGTCCAGCTCTAAGCATGAACCTAGCTAGACATGACCCCCTGCCGTTCACTTTCAACCTTGACCTCTGGTCTTAAGAGCAAAAAGCAATTTCCAGGTTTGTATTTGCATTTCCACATCTAACCTCCCCTAATGCTTCACAGCAACGTTGTTGGTCGTTAGCCCGTTGTCTCGACGATAATATCGAGTCACAGTAAGGTCACAGGTCATGTGTGGGCGGGTCAGGGGTTCAGGGTAGGGGTAAAGGAGAGAGAGGATAGAGCAGTAATCCACATGATGAGAGGAGTAGCAGGAATTAGGCTGGCTAATCCTTCGCTCAATTCTTGTTGTAGGGCTTCAGGTAGAGTTCACAGGTATTTGGAGCACGCAATTGTAATTTCATTTCATCCCAACTCTTCAACATTATGTCCTGAAGATAAAGGGCACAAAATGACATGATTAGACCCCCACTTGGTCCCTTAATTTAACATTTTATGACGTAGCGATCATGATATACCCACCAATCACAGAAAGATGTAGGACATTTAAGGCGTAAAACTAGTTCCGATGATGAAAACATATATATATACACATACATACATACAATTAAAGACAATCCACTGCAATAAAGGCCTACCTTAGCATTTACATTCCGTAAGATACAAACATTAGTTACACCTGCACAGTCTTATAAGATTCAATACGATTATAATAATAATAATTCCAAAAAAGAGACTTTCACAAATCAAGACTCCATTGCAGTCTATCACCTTTTAAAAAAATAAAAATAAAAATAGATATTCGAGCACTTGAATTTTGGGACATACACAGAAAAGTAATACATTAGCTTTATTTAACATATACTTTCCAAAAATGTTTGAAAAGTAAACTTCGATATTGATATGACCAAATGGATATGACACACTTTATCCACAATATTAAGGCATTTATATTTGGTCAAATACAAGCATTAGGCACACCTGTACAATCAAATGATATCCAGTACAATATAATAATAGTAATAATAATACAATATATTTAATCAATCATATTTATATATGTGTCATTAAGGTTGCAGTGTTGTGCAACTACATTGCATCTCTGCATATTTCTGCTTAACTTTGCATGTTTGTTTTAATGTTTCATGAAAGAGCAGGTGAAGTTTGTGAGGACTAATAGGCCCATCAGTGAGTTGTCAGTCATCCTGCTCACGGAAAAGTCAGCTTCCAGCCAGTCAGTCATTGATCTATGGAGTCAGTCAGTCAGTCATATCAGACAGGATTCATCTATCTACCTTTCCATCCGCCTACCTATCTGTCGCTGCTTTCTTTTGCTTCCGATAAGCAGCTTTTCCAGTAAAACCCTAGAGAAAACGAAGGAGACAAGAGGGAGATTGGGGGGGTGGGGTGGTCTTATATCCACTAGATGCTCACCGCTACCCACAGATGACCTGTATGTGTTTATGATGGGATGAGATCAGGCCACGGTACATGCCTGACAAAGAGATTGGAGCCCACGCATGTAGAGATAAACTCACAAGAGACACACTTAAAGAGACTGTCACACACATACAGACCACCTTGTAATCACTCCGTGTGTTGCTTTGACCCCTAATTCATCCGCTATTGCAGCACTGTCTAAACTGGCCTGTTTCATTTAGAGAGGCTTGTTAAAAGTTCAATAGGTGAGGAATGGTGTAACAGATGAAAAACAAGAGCGCCGTGACTGTGTAGATATGATGCACAGCTTATTTGACAGTGTGACCTTCTATATACTGTTTGTCCACCGTGCTCTTGTTCTATCATTTTCACTCCGCTTGTAATCCTGGCTTTCATTTGCTGTAGATATACTGGATGTTGCAGGTCGTAGAGGTCTGTACTTTGGCATCATAGGGTCAGGAAATTTTGGGATTATAACCTTTGGACAGTTGATTAGATCCACCTGCACAATATAATAAGATCCGATACAAGAGCGGTAAAATATTGCCTTCACAAAGATAAATGGACACTGCATCATACCTTATTAACATACCTTATTTCCTGACATTTAAAGAGAACCTCAGCACGCAATCATAATAATGAACACTGCTAAATTAATACCGCTCTATGAAAATTGAGCATCGTTATCTGAAATGGCTGAATTTTTCACGCAGCCATTGTATTGATTGCTCAAGCGTACCTAATATTGTGTTCAGTGTTTGTTTTTTTGTTTTTTTAAGATTTCCAACTTTTTTTATGCAGAGCGCCTTATTAATATTTTGTAAATTCCTATTTAATGATGATAAGAATGATAATTGGTGTTATTTGTCCAACCTTTTAATGCACTCTGCTATTAAAAAGCTCTCCATATAATAATAATAATAATCATCATCATCATCAGCACTTTTAAGTGCCTTTTGAAACACCCAAGGACACTTCACAAACGATGGTAAAAAAAAAAAAAAGATCATATTTATATCATCAAGTAACAGGGGAGACAAAATAGTAAATGAGAGGCAAACACTAAATAATACTAACACCAAGTCAGCCAGGCTTTTGAGACATGATTTAAAAGTGTGAAGTCAATATTTATGTAAGTCTAATATTTAATTTGAGGGTGAGTATATGAATCATTTTAATTCATACTTCGAGCACTACCAAGTCAAACTTTTCACTTGCTCCAAAAATATTCCACCCCAGTGTAGGTTTGCTTACGATAAATTGCCGTCCGTCTACAGTGTCAGTCAAAAGCTTGGATACACTTTCTTATTTACTGGCATAAGAAAGTGTGTCCACACTTTGTTCTGGTCACAATAAACTTATAGTACCCACTTGCTTGCTTGAATTAATTGATTTAAATAGAAAATCGAAAAAAAAAAATTGTATGATGTACTGCATATATATTATTCTCACATTACAGTATTATTATTTTTATTTAAATTGATCATTCCGGTTGTTATGTTTGTCTTTTGTGCTGTCTTATATCTTCTGGAGCAAATGGGTCATGACATTAACTTTGGCTGCCATGCAAGCCAAACTCCTCCATGTGAGAGTGTGTGTGTGTGTGGGGGGGGGTGCGCGTGTGTTGGCCTACATGCGTGTGGGCTTGCATCCATGTCAATAACATGTGAATGTGTTTGTGTTGTGCACCTTGGCTGGAAAGCCATGCCAGCCTCAGATGGGTAGTGGCAGCCATATTGGTATGTTTCAAGCCATTAGCCAATAAAACCGCAGGTAATCACCAAAAAAACACTTCCAGCTGGACAGGGAGGAGGAGGAGAGAGTGTGGAGTGGAAAAAGAAAATGAGAAGAAGGTAGGAACGTCGAGAGTAGGCATTTGAATGAACAATATCTTTCGACGAGAAATTGGAGGGGGAAGTTAGGGGAGGCGCATGGACGTAGTGTGTGTGTATGTTTGAGCGTCACAGCATGGAGGAAGTGACTGTGGCAGCTGCTGTTTCTGTGGCGTCAGTCCAGCAACACCTGACAACGTGCATCTATCACCCCCTTATTGAGAGAGGGGGATACATAAAGGAGAGTGTGGAGGAGTGGGATGAAATGAGATGAGAGACAGAAAGACGGATGAAAAGAAAGGTGATGGCTTTGGTTTACACGAGGCTACATGAGGACGGTAGTAGTGAAATTAAAAGAAGTCAACTATATTGTAATCATTTAAGGAAATATTTTTGTGCCATAAAAATGTCTTTCCATCATAAAAGGCAACAAGGAAATATGACAATGTTGATGCAGTTTATCAGGCAAGGGACCGGTTTGGTTACTTAGGTGGGTGTTTTTCTGCAGAGTAGTTGATTAGGCTCTAGATCAGGGGTCACCAACGTTTTTCCTTGTGAGAGCTACTTTTACAAAATGAAAATAGCTACTCATTTTTGTAACATTTATTTTCAGAGCTTATTTTAAACCCAAACAAAGCGAATATGCTTGTTCTACCAGAACATGAACAAAATGCTGGTGTCCACAACTCACATTTTGTATTTCAGAATGCATTTCTTTCTACTGTTCTTTCATTATTAACTGAAAACCTGAATGAAAAGCAGGCTTGTGGGCACCTCATGTGGTCGTGGGGGGCTACCTGGTGCCCACAGGCACCACGTTGGTGACCCCTGCCCTACATGGACCAATATGAACCAAACACAAACAGTTTGGTTTGCAACATATCAGAAAACACAAAAATAATAGGTCTGCTTTCATGGATGACTAAGGAAAAAAAAAAATATTCACCTTTGAGCGGCTGAAATCAAAGGATATTTACATTTAAAAATCATACGATTAATCAAAAACCAAAATAGTTGTTGATTAATTCGATAATGGATTAATAATCAATTCATCGATTATTTGTTCCTGATTTATTGAATTTGTGACCAAATACACCACAGCATTTAAAGTAGAGCACATTTTATTCCTTTGATTTTTATCGAAAGTTTTTTCCCAGTCGGGGCTGGAATGAAGGAAACGGAATTAATCTGTTCCAGGGTCAAACTATCACCATCATAATAATACTTATAATATTAATACATGCCATGTATCTGTCTATAGGTAGTCACAGATGCCGTGTACACACTGTTTTACGTAACATTTGAACATTTTTAACTGGCAAGTGTAAAAAGAAGTTAACCACTATTAGTATTACTAGACTTAAAACAATAAACTTCAATTTAGATGACACAAGCATATTGTGAAGTTTAGTCACATTTAATAAGAAAAGAAATTTAAGAAAAATACTGTTACTTTTTTTTTTTTACAGAAATCATGAGAATAGTTTTTGCTCTATCTAATTATACTATGTATCATAAAATACTGATGGATGAATTAATATCAATGCAGTTTTTATTATTATGCACGGCAAAAGGTTTACAGGATGTCACCTTGTCACCCAACAGTGTTTGTCACAATGCATTGTTTATGCAGCATAAAAATGAATGTTCCAGTGTCCACGGCGGTGGTCAATTGTCTTGCAGCAGGTGAACACACGTACACACCTCAAAGGAGATTGCAGGGGATTTGAGGCCCTCATATATCCCTCTCACGGCCACCAACAGTGCACACATTATACAAAGAAGCCTCCAAGAGGAATCATTGGGCTTTATAAGCCGGGCCCAGTGTCCAAGAAGAGGCGTAAAGGCAGAAATAAAGATGGTCACATGAAGGAATGACATTCTGCTATTAACCCCTCTCTGTGCAGGGTGTTTGTGTGGGAGCATACAAAGAGTGCCCAGCCTGTTTGATAGCCATTCTACTAATGGAAGTCAATATAATATGTTTACTATGTAGCATCCTTCATGCAAACATGCTCACATAGCCCGAGCTTTGAGGTGCCGCAAATCACCTGCTGTAAGTGTCTCTTTAGCACACTTATTCATTTAGCTACTCTAACGAGACCCATTACTACGGTTTGGTGTCATTTGCACATCTAGCCTTAGCGCTCATAAGTAATTGCTGAATTAATCTGCTGCACCACCAGTATCTTCTAGCATGTCCCATTAGAGGCGTCCATTAGGTTTTCCCCCAGCACTTGCCGTGTTTAGCCAGTTACTTTAACTAACACGGGCCAATTAACGAGCATCTTGTTACCCATTAAGACGAGTTTGTGCGTTTAGTCTTTTTTCCCAGGCTAACTAGCCCCCTTAATCAGCGGAGTAATGAGAAAACATCCTCTCCACAGCAGCAGTCAATAGTAATCACTGTTTATTCTCTTTCACAGGGAGACACTTGAGCTTGCTGGGATGCTGGAGCACTCTAGTTGTTTGCAGGAACTAGGGACTAGGAATAAGAATGAAATTGTTATTTTGTCCTTTAAATGTACATCTCATTACAGCTCACTTCCCTAAACAAGACAATCCTGTTAAGTGCATTTGGAAAAGGCGTAACTGTCTCTAAAACCAAGGAAAAAAGCTTGCCAGGGAAGCTGTAAAGCAGGATAACAAGATAAGACAGGGTATAAACAACAAGTGGAGACAGAAGAGAACATAGAAATGCTTTACACGGACAACAAATAACAGAGAAATACAAAATATACAAATATCAGAGACATAAGAGAGAGAGGACAGGGTGCGAAAAAAAACACACACAAGACTGGACTTTTTACCTTATTATGTATTATTGCACTAGAAATTTGAAGTGATCTGTATTATTTATTTTTATTCTATTTTCTTTTTTTTTATCTCTCCCATCTTGCCTTGTTTGTTTTATTTTTAAGTCCATCCATCCGTCCATTTTCTATGCCTCTTATCCTCACTGCGGGACACTGCATCAAAGCTGACTTCAAAGTTGTTTGTCTATATGTGCCCCGCGATTGGCTGGCGACCAGTCCAGGGTGTACCCCGCCTCTCGCCCGAAGTCAGCTGGGATAGGCTTCAGGATGTATGAAGTACTACATGTAGTATGTCAGCTACATACAGTTCATCTTCGTAGCAGTGCGACGCTAATGAATCGCAACAATCCAGCATTTTTTTTGTCACTGTCCAAAAACCAATGCACAAAAAACAATACAGTAATTGCTCGTTTATTGAGTTTAATTGGTTCCAGACTTGAACGGTATAAGTGAATTTCTGCAAAGTAGGATTCCTTTGTTATTAATTAAATATTTTTTTTTAGTTAGAGCATCTAAAACCTCATTACGGCTTTCTAAATACAGTTTTAAACATTATTATAGCCCTCTAGGCATGAACCAATGCCGCTATAGTGACCTCAACAATTCATATTACACAATAGAGTAGACACAGTCAGGGACAGTAAACCATTGAAGACATAAAGAAGACTCATGCCCGTGTGTGTTGATATAAATGTGTTCCCAAGGGGAGCTGAGTGGTGGGCGGACAGGAAGTGACATCAGGGGTTCAGAGTTGAGTTTCAGCTTGGCAAGGCTTACGGCCAAAACAGTATAAAAAACGTGTTTTTATTAGGGATTATTGTGCCTGTTGTGAGATCATTCAAACTTGCAATAAAAGCCTGTTGTTCCGGCGATCAAGTCTAGTGCTTGTTTGTCTCGACAAACATTGCAGTAACATTACTGACACCTAGTGACCAGCGTAGAATACTACATATGCGTCCAATGAGGCTCAATTGGTCCATTTGGTCTAACACTAATACTACTATCATTCACAGTGTTTTGTGTATGTGCCCTCTGAATGTGTTTTAGTTAATTTAGCTATTTTTATTCTTAATAATGCTTAATTTAGGCAAAAATACATAAAATTTCCTTCAGTATACATATGTTTTTACTAATTATAGGCCATATTCAACCACATAACAGAATGATTTATTAATTTATATAAAGCCATGCAGCCATGAAATTCGAACCGCAAAGTGAAAAGGGACGACCGTACACCAACACACAAAGAAAAATCATGTTGTTGTTTTTCAGATAATGACAAAAAACACACACAAATTAGAGGTACATGTTTTTCACTGGCTAACAACAATGTGATAAAAGTTGTCTTCAAGTCTCTTAGACATTTCAGGTGTTTTTGTTGCGGTGAGCTCTAAGGTGTTTATTAATAGACTTCGATGAACTAATATTCTTGCTCTCAAATCTGAGCGGACCGTAGCTGGTCACAACACCTCGCCTTTGACACCTGCACCTGTCTATGGCCGAGTGTGGGAGACACAGACACTTGAACTTAATTGGAAACAATGTAAGATAGTGTGTTTGGTGCAGCAATACAGTAGGAGCTGACCTCGAAGACGAAGATGAGATATTAAGGCAGCTTTATTTGCATCCCATGCATGCTTTATTTGGATCAGTCATCAAACTATAATTGTCCTTTTCCCAATTTGTTTACCTATTGATCTCACATTCTCCTCCTTGGTGTCCACAGGCAACATTGAATACAGCTGTCCAGCCACCAACGAGTGTGAAATCACCAAGAGAAGACGCAAGTCCTGCCAGGCCTGCCGCTTCATGAAGTGTCTGACAGTGGGCATGCTGAGGGAGGGTAAGGGAAAAGGTCTCTTCCTAATCTTTCTCTGCTAGCTGGGTTTCATGTAGCATTACCATAGCACTACTTGTGTACAGTCACAGTGACAAGCGAACATACTCTATTCAGAAAATATACTGTAATGCGTAAAAACATCAGATGCAGTTCAGGGATCAATGTGTTCCCACAAGGATTTAGTTGGAACCTGTATAAAATATGTGTCATTATTACAAAGCAATATGGTGGACCATCATATTTTGTATTTTTCCTGCTTCTATTAGTATTTACTGTACTTTCGACTCTGTATCTTCATTGAAATTTGAGCCTGAATTCCAAGGGTTCACTCTAATTTTAAAGTGTTTAGTGCAGGCAGGTCAATATTTTGCATCTTTGTGTTGGTCCATTTTAAACAATAAATATCATTTTAATACTTTCATAAATTTGAATGAAATAGAACACGACCTGCCTCAGAACATATGAAAGGATGACTAGGGCCCTGCTGAAAACCAAAAGCAAACAAAAAAAAGGTGGAGTCAAAATGTCAAATGTTACTACAGATATCACACTAACTCATTTTTAACAACTACTGTGGAACCTCACAAAAACCGAAACGTACAAAGAGGTAAAGCTTAGAAATAATGTAAGCCGATTATTCTGTTCCAGATACCCACAAATATTAACAAAAAAAAAATGTTTATAGCGAATTTACATGCAGAAAACGATGTGAAATATTTAGAAATGATGAATGGATGTAACCTATTGTTGATGCAGACTTCCCATACGTCCCGGCGAGATCGAATTCAATTGTGTTTCTCACCTTCTTTGACAAACTCTCCCGTGTTTTTCTATTTTTTGCTATTTTATTGTTCATTTTGGACATTCAACACACTCACGCAGTACATTACAACAGGGAGACACTTTTGAACATCGGCAGGGTTCACCATGAACTTTCATTTAGCCTCTCAGACTTTGCCTTTCTTCTGCGCCGGGAGAACGCAGCAGCCTGCGGCCCCGGTGAGCTGAATACCCGGCGAGCAAAGCATCCGAGGCGTAAACGAGGCAAGCGAGCCGGCCTGCATGCTAGGCTAAAAGCTAGAGCGACTAGGCCACCGCTACCAAGCTTGCTGCTAGCCAACGTCCGCTCTCTTGAAAACAAGATGGACGAACTACGAGCAAGGATTACAGCTCAACGTGAGATCAGGGAATGCTGTGTCCTCACCTTCACAGAAACCTGGCTGACGGAGGATATACCGGACTCGGCGATCCAGTTGGAATCATTTGCTGCTTACCGGGGAGATCGGACTTTAGCGTCTGGTAAACACAGAGGTGGCGGCGTCTGTGTTTACGTAAACAAACGGTGGTGCACAGACGTACAGACGATGGAAAAGCACTGCTCGCAGGACATTGAGCTGCTGATGGTGAAATGCAGACCTTTTTATTTACCTCGTGAGTTTAGCGCTGTGTATTTAACTGCTGTTTACATCCCACCACGAGCTAACACTGCTAATGCACTAGGCCTCCTGCATGACATCATCGATAAACACGAGACCAAACACCCAGACGCTGTATTCATTATATCTGGCGATTTCAACCACTGTAACCTCAGGACTGTCCTCCCCAAATATTACCAGTATGTGAGCTTTCCCACAAGGGAAAATAACATCCTGGACCAAGTCTACTGCAACATGAAAGGTGCTTTGAAGGCTGTTCCAAGACCCCACTTTGGAAAGGCTGACCACATCTCTATATTCCTTTATCCAACGTACAGACAACTTCTCAAAAAAGCTCCCCCTGTAAGTACAGCAGTTAAAGTATGGAATGAAGAAACTGATCAAGTACTTCAGGACTGCTTTGGCTGCACAAACTGGGATGTGTTTAAAACTGCAGCGGGGAGGGAAGATTGTACTGTTGATTTGGATGAATATGCTTCTGCTGTTACTGGCTACATTAGCACATGTATAGAGACTGTTACCACCACCAAGTATTACAGAAAATACCCTAACCAAAAACAGTGGATGAACTGTGATGTAAGGGCTAAGCTACGTGCTCGTTCGACCGCATTTGTCATGGGCACCGCTGATGACTACAAAAAGGCCAGATATGACCTGAGGAGGTCCATACGAGAGGCCAAAAGACAGTACAGACAGAAGCTGGAGGGCTACTATTCCACCTCAGACCCTCGGCGCATGTGGGCGGGGCTCCAGCACATCACAGACTATCGACAGCAGAGTAGCGTAGCCACGTCCAGCCAAACCACACTTCCAGATGAGCTGAACGAGTTCTATGCCCGCTTTGACACCCAAACTTCTGATGAGCAGAGAGGGTGGCTGAACCTGGGGAGCACACAGGACGCACCTCTCATGGTGACATCAGCTGATGTGCGCAGGGTTCTAAACAAAACAAACCCACGAAAAGCAGCAGGCCCAGACAACATCTCAGGACGTGCACTTCGGGTTTGCTCATCAGAGCTAGCTGATGTGCTTGCTGACATATTTAACCTGTCGCTTGCACAAGCATCTGTACCGACCTGCTTTAAGTCCACCACCATAGTGCCCGTACCCAAGAAGAGCAACGTGACCTGCTTGAATGACTATCGCCCTATAGCACTCACTCCTATTGTTATGAAGTGCTTTGAAAGAATAGTCATGACCCACATCAAAAAGAGCATCCCGGCGGCAACTGTGGACCCTCTACAGTTTGCATATCGCCAGAACCGGTCCACGGATGATGCAGTCAACACTGCCATCCACACAGCCCTTTCTCACCTACAGGGCCAGGACACATACGTCAGAATGCTATTTATAGACTATAGCTCTGCTTTTAATACAGTCTGCCCCCACAAACTCACAAATAAGCTCCTCACACTTGGCCTGTCTCCCTCCCTCTGTAACTGGGTGTTTAACTTTCTCACAGGCAGACCCCAGTCAGTCAGAGTCCTCAACCGCACATCCAGCTCAAGAATTGTGAGCACTGGGACCCCACAGGGGTGTGTGCTGAGTCCACTCCTCTACACGCTCTTCACCTACGATTGCGTGGCCTCCCAGAACAACACCAGCATCATTAAATTTGCGGATGACACTACAGTCATCGGACTGATCACTGGTGGTGTTGAAACATCATACAGAAGAGAGGTGGCGGACCTCATAGCTTGGTGTCGTGATAACAATCTCCTTCTCAATACAGATAAGACTAAAGAGATGATCATCGACCCAAGAACAAGGGAAAAGGAGCCACATAGACCCCTGTTTATTGGTGAGACTGAGGTGGAGAGGGTGAAAACCTTCAAGTTCCTTGGCACACACATCAGCGAGGACCTCACCTGGTCTCACAACACCCAACAAATTATGAAGAAGTCCCAAAGGAGACTGTACTTCCTGAGAAGACTGAGGAAATTTGGCATGTCCACCACAATCCTGAGTTGCTTCTACAGATGCACCATCGAAAGTGTCCTTACCGCCTCCATCACTGTTTGGTACGGTAACTGTACAACACGTGATAGGAAGGCACTCCAGCGGGTGATCAAGACCTCACAGAACATTGTTGGGGCAGCCCTCCCCTCACTGCAAGACATTTATACATCTAGAGTCCTACGCAGAACACACAACCTCATCAAGGACAGCACACATCCACAACACTCATTATTCACACTCCTACCATCAGGCAGACGCTACAGGAGTTTGAAGTCCAGGACCACAAGGCTGGCAAACAGCTTTTACCCACAGGCCATCAGGCTTCTCAATGAAGCACTCAGACACGCCACACGCAACACACACTCATAGCACTTTATTTATTTATTTATTTATTTGTATTATTTACTTGCATTAATGTCTCTTCTGTTGTTGCTTAATTTCTTGGTATTTATGTATATGTGTTTATGTTTCTTATGTTCTTATTCTTTCTTGTGTTTTTCTTTCTTTTCCTTGGGAGAATGAATATGTGTTTATGTTTCTTATGTTCTTATTCTTTCTTGTGTTTCAAAGATGGCGCCCTCCGTGGCAGACGTCTCTGTGACACTCTCCCGTGTTTCTTGTGTTTTTCTTTCTTTTCCTTGGGAGAATGAACAGAATAAGATTTTCATTGCATGGTATAACTGCTGTTTACCATGCACATGACAATAAAACTCTCTTGAATCTCTTGAATCTTGAATCTTGAAATTGCTGGCACTCGCCACTTTCTTTGACCCCATGGCAGGTTATTTAGCAGTCACACTCAATGAAATATACAGGGACAGTGAGTCAGCACCGTAAAGGGTGATGTACTCGATGTTGCAGAATGACACAGTACAGGGCAAACAGACCAGTTTGTTACGTGTAATATTGTACAAAGACCGAGGCAACATTTTGGAGGAAATGACGAATGACCAAAACCGAATCATACAAAAACTGTGGCATACGGAAAATTGGGGTTTGACTTTGATTTGCTTTACCACCTGTAACACAAACCTAAACGTAGGCATTTAGCTTTATTATAGGTTTCTGTAACTGTTTTTTTTTTATTGCCGCGTATTCATCAGTTGAAGAGAATACAATAAGTAACCTAAAAGCGTCCTTTTTCCTTCCTAATTCCTAACTTCAATGGTTTACTTGTAAAAAAAAATGCTACATGTAACTCAGTAGATTTTATTTCTTGTTTCATTGCTTTGGTTCTATTGCCTTCACTTTCCACTGACCACTTTCCACACTCACAGGCTCCATATTTATGTCTTAATGATGAAAGTGTAAATTATTGGATCATTGCTACTCCGACAGGAACCAGCAATGCCTGAGAAGAAAAACTGTTATTACTGCCATGGCACCACTTTGATTAAACACACTCCATTTCTCATGTCCACACCCCCCTGGTACCTCTGCCTCTCTCTCTCTGCCTTTGGTCTTGTCACCTTTGACCTTTCCACTCCCACTGCACTTTCGGCCATGGAAGGAGGACGATGGAGAAAGAAACAGAAATAACGGTATCGAAGAGGCTTGGGAGAGGAGATTGATTTATAGGAGCTGAGGAGAGGGGCTGGGGGGAGGATGAGAAAAGCAAGGTGGGGGAGGAGGGCGGTGGCAGGGTGTCCGAATGAAGTAGAAAGTGTGTGTGAGAGAAAGCAGAGGAGGGAGAAGGAGGGTCAAGGTTGTAATTGATGAGAGACCTGGTCCACGCCCTCCCCTCGCACACACACTTTTACTCGCTGTGGTCAGGGAATGTGGCTCCTCACCATCCATTCTTGTCTTCTTCTTCTTCCCACTCACTGTTATTGGACCACTTTATCCATCCACTCACCTCTACATCCCACTGTTGGACAGTGTCACACTCACAGGACACTTTATTAGGTACACCGGCACAATCTCGTGACTTCCGGCGCATGAGCGTTGGATGTGTTGGATTAAGAACGATGTTAACATAAATGTTAACTGGCAAAAGGCAATAATTGGAGAAAGGCTGTTGTTTCCAAAATGTACAACTTTTTTAGTGTAATAATCTGTAGTGCATGAGAAAGTGGAGAGGAAAGCTACTAGAAGCTGACGACCCATGATACTTCAAATGCAGCTAACTTGATTGACTTGATAAAAACTACATTAGGAGGTTGCTTACAGCCACAGCTGGTGATGCCAATGCTTTGTGGCAGATGCCTCGGGGGTTATTTGCTTTTGTACACACACCCGGCAAATATACAGTAGAAGATGTAGCGGTGAATTTAATACCAGCGTTAATTGGAGCATTTACGGTGATAATAAGACATAATAGTGTTGGATCATACTGAGAGCGGCTTCATATTTTGCTAGATCAGGAGAGCTACATGAGAGGGTCAAAACCAGGAGTGTCACGAGACACTCAGGTCACGAGACAAGACGATACACAAGATTGGGCCTACAAGAACGAGAAAAGAGGAGTTTTTAACATTACTTTTAAGAAAAGTGCAATGAAAAAATATGAAGAATGTATGACTACATATTGCAATCTACTAATTTAATTTCTACTACATTACACTCTCTACACTCTCTGTGTATGCTACTGGCCCCGCCTCCAACCACGCAACAAAGAGACTGTATGACTCAAAAGGCTTCCGTTCATGCCATTGTTCTCTGGAACAAATTAAACCAACTGCTAAAACCAATGCACAGGGTGAACTCTCTTCCTGCCTGTTTGAGAGCGAGAGGCAAGGAAAACACACACGCCGGCAACATCTTCTTACATTGTGTGATTAATTGATTAATTGATTATCCTCCCAGCCCTAGGGCCCACGAGACACCGACGTTTTAATCTCAAGATCTCGTGTCACAAGATCTTGTAAGACCCCTCGTCAAAACATTACAAACGGCTCTCAGTATGATGTAACACACTTATTATCAAAATTACACACATTTTGAAATGGATACATGTCTGATACAAACAATATTTTGCACAGGCGTACCTCATAAGTGTTTTTGACACTGCATATAACCCAAACACTTTGCAAATAAGTAGCTTTGGCAAAAAAAAAGCATAATTGTTTTCCCAAGAGTGCAACAAAATCTTTCCTTCCACTGCAAATGCAAACTCATCCTTTCTGCAGTTCCTCCACACTTTTTTGAAGCTGCTGCTGTAGCGTTTGTTCTCCCAGTCGACCTGACTTCGGCAGAAGCCATGTTTCATCTCCTGCCACGTCCCCCATGTCTACATGTATGCGCCAATACACATGTAAGTGTGTGTATTATTGGCAGCTTCCACTTGTCTCACCGTTCACTTGATGCGTATTATTATTATTTGCTAAATGCAACTACCACAGGGGTTTGCAGTAACGAATGATCACAGCTTTCGTCTTGCAGTGGAGGGATGCGATCCAGAAGCGCAAAACAAATAGCAGCGTTTAGTTGCCGCACATACATCATAGGCCTACATACATACGGTATATATCAACCTGACAAACCACAGCCATCCCATTTGTATTGGAGGCTGTGAATTTAATACACATTCTACATATGAATAAGGGTCATTTGGAAAGGCAGCTTTTTATATGTTTTAATTCAGATAAGAATGAGAAAAGATGAATGGCTGTATCAAGAAGCTAATCGTATCCCTTCATCTTTGCTTTTTTCTTACCCTAGATGCTATACTTTGCGTAGTTCTTGCTATTAATCTGCAAGCATCTTCTGCAAACCGCCGCGGCATTAGGTACACCTGCACAATCTAATAAGAGCTGTAAAATTCTGCTTTTACAAAGATTATGTATATGTAATATATTATGCCCAGCGTGTGTGTTTATATGCGTTTTGTCTTGTGGGCTTTAGATACACAGTATGGAAAGAATACAGGGTGAGGTTAACATTGCAACATTACAATAAAGTCACTCAGTCATTAAGTGTACAACTGCATATACTGGCACTGATAGTACTGATAATAATGCAGTATATTGCATATTTTGTGCTCTGAATACAATTGTTATCCAAGCATCCACCCCTTGAGTGTCTCCTGTTTCCAATGAGTGAGGAGGAAAGAGGAGTAAACAAGCAGGGGGAGAAAGGCAAGGAGCGATGGAACATGGGGGCGCCCACCCACCAATATGTAGCAGCTAATTTCTGGAGCGAGGCAATTAAAAAGCCTGACTTTATTATGAGAACTTCCCCTCTGGCAATGACTGTCTGTCCATTTTTAATGAGGTCATAATGATGCGTCAGCTCGAGCCCAAAAGGTCACAGGGCGGGGCTTAGACAGAAGTGTGTGTATGCGCAAGGGTGTAATAGGTAAAAGGCTGAAAATAATAAAGCAGACAAGAGCTGAAGAATCACCTGGGGAGGCCGTGTTAGCGGTTTGACTTGCGTACATTTGTAGAAAAACGAAAAGACTGGCATCACACATCAGAAGTAATAATGCGTTGTGATGAGAATACAGCCCGCACATCACACAATTGAACATGAACGATTTTGGCAGCAGACAGAGCATGTGTACTGTGCATATGCTCCTATTGACAACAGTGCAGGCACGTCTCACAAACACACGTCCTGCTTTAAAGAGACACAACATGTCCAAGCGTCCATCTCTATCAAGTCGTAAACGGCCAGCTGGATTCAGATGGTACACTAGCAGGGACACAAGACCACGCACTGCTGATATAAACCCTGGCATGTGGCCTCACTTGCACACATACGCATATAGCAGCAGCTTGTGCCAACTTTGGCCATGCTCCCCAAGACCTAATGAGGGAGATTGGTTGGAATGCCACAGTCTGTGTCACTGGATGTGTGTTGTCATCCATATGCAGCTGCTGCTGTGTTGGTCCTGACTTGATTTAGGTTTGAAATTTAGATTTTTTTCACTTTGGTTTGATTTGATACATATTCCTCACTTACTTTAGTGGACTTTTTTGAATAATGTAGTTGCCAAAAAAGGTAAGGATGGCGAGAATAGAAGATGAGTGAAAGAAAAGACGAGTGCAGAGTGATGTGGAGAGACAAGAGAAGATGAGGAAATTAAAGAGGATGGAGAGAGTGCCAGACAACCAGTGGCGTCTGGTCCTTCCTCATGGGAAGCATGCAGCTAAATCTGGCCCTGTAGCGTCTCTCCTCACTAAGTGTGCGTGTGTGTACGTGTAGCATCTGGTTGCAGCTCCATCCCGAAAGGAGCGATAGCACTGTGGCGAGAGCTGAGCCTAAGTGGTCTGCTCTGTCCCACCTATACTTTATTTTATTTTAGCAGGGAGTTTACAGAGTGGAAACCACATACAGACGGGGATTTTCAAAGTGAGAGGTGGAAAAAGACTTCACTGGAGGCAAATAAGCGTAAGAAAAATAGTATTATTCAAAGTTAGGTTGATTTGGTTTTTAGTTGTCCAATGAGGTTCATTTGGTCCAGCATTCATACATTCTAAACAGTTCTTTTTACAGACCCGAGTCAGCTAGTTTTTTCTTACCTGACAGTGTCGGCTGCTCACTCACAGTTGGTTTTTAGTTCCTAAAGTGAGAGAGTAAACTGGGGTGAGCTCCAGAACTCCAGAAAATCAGTTTTTGTTGGAGTTGGGGAGCCCGCAACTGTATGATATTCTCTGACGTGAGACTCACTGTTCCGCACTTTGGGAACCTCTGTTATAGTATATTCCAAGATAGCTAATCTGTCACACTAATGTAGTCACAGTACAGTGGAACCGACATTGCACAATTCTAAATTCAACCGAAACATTGCATCTAAAGTAGCACGAAACTTTGGACGGAACAACAAAATTTGACTTCAAGCGTCAAATTTTCCCTGCACATTCCCTGCTAAACCCTTCTGTAAAAAATATCTAGAAATATTTTAGGTTATTTTTTTTCTTTGAAAATAGGCAGAAAACACATCTAATTCACCAATGGTTTGGAATAATTGAGACATATGTGATATTAGATGATAAATGTACAGCATACATCTGCCACTATTTTTCCATGGTTATGTCGTTATGCTTAACTGAACGCACCATAGCTGTGTACTGTGACGGAAAACCAGCTTCGACAGTCAATCCCCCTCAAAACTTGCAGAGAGCGGAACACAAGTAAATATATGATCATGAGTCATTCTTGGAATTACAACAGGCAAGCAGTGTGGATTATGTAGACACGGTTTGGAGACACGCCTTCCTTAGCCTGCTAGCCTCTGGCGCCAGCCTGACGACCAGGCTAAAGACTACCACGTGACTCAGGTTCCATCTCTTCATCGATCATCTTACATTAGCATTGCCGATACATTCTATACTTTTAATGCGTTCAATACGTGTGTGGGGCATGTTTAGGGGTTAAACCTGGATTGTGTCACGAGTGAACAATGGCAGTTGGAGAGAGGAAGGGAGGTGTCTGGAGCTGAATCTAATGTAAATAATTAAAAAAAAGAGTCGGTCTTATTGCAACTGTTGATCTGAAATTGGAAGGGAATGTCAACAACAAGCTAGCAAGAAGGTTTAGAAGGGTGTACATGAATGTGGTTCTTAAAAATACACATGGCCATCACCTCCCACACACACACACACACATACACACACACTCATGTTCACACAAGAGTGACCACAGCCACCTGCCCACCGCCTCAGGCACTGATGATTTGTTCAGATTTTTAGGAGGGAAAAAAACAATAAATAAATGAAAAAGTCCCGGCATGACGCTACACACACACACACACACACACACACACACACACACACACACACCTTTCCTCTCCTCAGTCTCAGGTCTTTATTTTTATCTTTCAATTCAAGCAGCCCTTTACCTTAGTCAGACTACAGCAGCAATAAAGGAAATGCAAATGGTGTCCTCTTCAGTGTCCCCAGCAGAAACAACTATCACTTTTATATAACTTGGCTGCAGTGTGGGCATATCTTTTTTTTTTTTTTTTTTTTTTTTAGCTAAGTCAAAAGCTTCCTTTTTTCCGTGTTGGCATTACCTGCCACTCTCACACATTCTCACTTGGGCTTTTTGTCACCCCACAATCCTTTTTATTTGCCCTTCACTCCCGCTGCTTCTCTTCGGTGCTATCCACATAGAAATGTTTTCAGGTCAAAACGGCAAAGGATTTTATCGTTTCAGCCCTTCATCCGCACGGAAAAAGCGTTCTGGGTGACCTGAAATTGTATTTTTTTAAAGAGCTTCCAGAGTGGGAAAATCTGAAAACGCCGGCCTGTCGTTTCCATGTAGATAAGCAACGGAAAACAATGACGTCACTGACCAGTCGCCGTCACATGAGCAGAAGTGAGCTTTGAACAAGCCAACATAATATCTAAATATTTCGACTGGCATGACTCACCCCAGGCGACATTCTCCTGATATTTTGTTGTCTCAAACTCCAAAATGACTCGCAGAAGTAATTCCACTTCGTCGTATGTCTAGATGAGCCTCGGAAAGGGGGAGACGGCGCACTTATACACATGCGTTCTTTCTTCTTCTGTAGTTTGGTGTGTCCCGTGGTTCCGTCTGTGTAACAACATAAAAATCCCAGCAGCGTTTCCGTGTGGACGGAGCCTTAAAGCTGCTGTTTGCAGCAGTTTAGAGGGTGCTTGCATTCACACTATTTGCAAGCATTATATCCCGCCCTCTTCCTGGTCCCACCATGTAAGCTACGCCCCACAACGGAAGTAGAACGTTATCATGCAAAAGCAGTGGTTGGAAAAGCATGATTTCACACACAGGTTCAACAGGAATACAGCAACCACCATAACATCAGTTTTGAAATCCTTTTGTTCTTGAAGATCTCTTTTGCACGACAGTCGTTTTATTTGGGCCTAATGGCAATTATTACAAAGTTTAACTTCCAATCGTGACAAATATAGATGTTTATTTGTTAAATATGTTCTCTTAAACCACTATGGAATCCTGAGCCGGTGACATACAGCAGCTTTAAGTCATCATCCCATTGAAACAAACGCTCTTCTTCTTCTCATCTGTCCTTCTATGACTGGTCAAAGACTTTTGTCATCGCACCTCCTGCAGCGAGCATTCATGTACAGATCCAGAAGGTGCTCGCCGGTCAGAATTAGAATCTCATCTCTCTCTGTCATTATTCTCAAGCTATTTCATTAGCAATAACTACCTCCCGCATTTAAATTACTGCTGCATCTCTCCAGTTCACTGTTGTATGTGAGTGACAGGAAGAACAACTCTGACTCGTCCAGGCAAAAGTCCTTTTGCATGTATAAAACTCTAGAACCAAAATATAAGACGATTCATTTTTTGAAGAGTTTTTTTTCTACCCTCTAGTCCAACACATTCAACTTGCTCCTTCTACTTTTTTCCTCCCATATCTCGTTTTTTATTTTCTACCATCACAGTTTTCCCTTCGTGCTTCTTTGTCAGCTTTTATCAACATTTTATTTAAATTTTATTGCCTTTTCTATTCCATTTATTATCACCTCTCCTTCTCCATCTTTACATATCTTAGCTTACATTTTCTCTCTCCTTTCCTTCTCCACTTCCCCTTGCCTCGCCTCCTTCTGGCTCTCTTTTTTTTTTTTTGGTAGGCTTTGCAAATATAATTTTCAATTTTTAATTTGATTCATTTAGATCATTAATCAGCAGCAAGGGAGAGTTAATTTGGTGTAAAATAGATGAGGTAGTTCGAGAGGGCCCTTTATGAAGTGACTGTCGGTTCTTTTAAGTTATTAAGGAGAGAGGGGGGGGAATTGGACATTTCTGCATGTCCCAGTTGGTCTGGGAGTCTTTGTGTTTGCTGCGAGCATCAACACATCATCAGTCATGTGCTTGTGTGTTGTAGGTCAGCGTTCTTTTCTTCTTTTGTTTTACCTCCTGCTTCTAAGAGTTTCTTCACCATTTGCTGACACTGCCCCCCCACCACCATCCCCACTGTAGATAAACTGTCAGTCCTTATGTGTATTTATCTCACACACACACACACACACATATTGTACACACTGACAAACATAAACGGTGTAGTTTTAAGGGTTGTATTTCTTCTGTGCGTGTTTGCACGCGACCAAGTGTCGCTCTTTCAGATTAGTTGTGCTTGTTAGGCTAGGAAAGTAATCTTCACTGGATTATCCTTAAAATGCCTTTTCTCTTCACACTGGTTCTTTATTTTTTTATGCACACACACACACACACACACACACACAGAGACATGTCTTAATTAAACAATTGCGTGTGTGAATCCTTCTTTCAAAGATTACATCTTATTTTGTCATCCTGGTGAAACTCAGTGTGCGGTGCTTCGCGCCGCCTCAGTATCATCTTAAAATGAACTCGCACAAAAGCGACAGCATTCCTCATCTGTGCCTACGAAATGTTGTTACTAATCCTATTTTATCATCTTAAATGAACTTACTTCTCAGGTTCCGCTTATTCTCCGGGGTACATGACACCTATGTCTTCCTTATCCATCTTTAAGTGGTAACCACGGTAACATCCAATACCCTGAGAGACAAGCCTAATTAAATTAACGCTCCTTTGTGTCAATTAATTAAGGTGACACAGAAAGAGAGAGAGAGAAAGTAAGGCGTCCAAAGCAATTGGTACCAGGAACAAAAAAAGGGAGTGAGTAAGGCCTTATAAAGAAAGATGTTTAATACATTTATTTATATGGATTGATATTCTATTGATTTATTATTAAGAAAACTACAGCACCTTTGATTATTAGTATTATATATTAGCCTTAATGCTAACAAGCTGTCTTTGTCCATAGTGACATTTCAGTCACATTTTAACAGACTGACAGTTGGCAGAGCTCTATAGGCTTTATTTTAAGATGTGTAGCATGCGCGGGTGGTATCATGTCCATGAGGAGGTTTTTTTCTTCATGACACGAAAACATGAACCTTAACAGGGAACAAAAGTGACAGTTTCAGCGCCTCTTCTCTCAAAAGTGGAGCGGACAAGTGAGGAATAAAGAAGATGTCTTGTTTTGGGACACATAGTTCTGTTAGAGCATCATTAAAAACTCACTTTTTCATAACATGGCCCCTTTAAACAAAGCTCATGTGTCTCTGCATTGCTTCCAGGTGTTCGTCTGGACAGGGTTCGCGGTGGAAGACAGAAGTATAAACGCCGGATAGATGCAGACAACAGTCCGTACCTGAACCCGCAGCTGGCTCTGCCTGCCAAGAAGCCATGTAAGAGCACACACACACACACACACACACACACACACACACACTCATTCCCTCTTGAAGTGCAAAAATTTGAAAAATTCCTTCCATGTACGAACTATTTACTTGTTAATATTGCATCGCTGTGTGCAGGCACGGTTCATGTAGACAGCAAACAGTTGGACCCTAAAAACAGGGACACACATAAATGGAACCAGGCTGGTGGGAAGCCCATCTGTTTGGGACCTAGTTTATTTCCCTGTTTCTACTGCTACCAGTTTAGGGTCATAACATTTTATGCGTGTCATATTTTACTCTAAAGATGTTCATTTAGCTCGACTGTCAAGTTCAGCCATGGCCAAAAGCTGATGATTGGAAAGTGAACAAGAGCAAAGAGGCAGTGTGGGTGAAAGAATGGAGGTGAACACACATGTTCTCAGAGAGGTGGGGAAGAGGAGGAGAAGCTAGGGTGGGAGAGACCAGCCAGAATTTTAATCCGGATTAAATCCAATCTGGCAAACACATCAAACTAGCTTTAGCTCTCTAGCTAACCGTCTGGTGTCACACACACACACACACACACACACATGCACACATGCAGTGCAGATTGAGCAGTATTTACCAGCTTGCTCCCTACAGCCCATTATGCTTAAAGCTCGAGCATATTCTGATTTAGTCCAATATGCTGAATGGCTACACAACAGTTTAAGACCACTTCTGCTACTACTAATCAGGGAAATGATGGGATAATGCAATTGTAGCCATGCTACTGTTTGCACACACACACACACACACACACACACACACACACACACTTACAGAAACACTTCCACTACGCCAATGACCAATTTTACTCATACCAAAAAAACTTTTATTATTGTAGTTAGAAAAAAACATAAAATACATTAAATAAAATGCAATAAAACAATAAAAAGAATTAACAAAGAACCACCAGCATTATTCATGTATTTTAACCTTATTGTTTTATTTGTTAAAACAGCGCTGAAACGCTCACTTTATTTAATGAAAACATAAAAAAGGGCCAAAACTGAACAGGAAGTAGGGCCGCTTTGTTTTGAAGACTTTTGGCCAATTATGATGACTTCCTGAGGTCGTACTTCAAGGGATGCTCTTCCTTGGCGATTTATCAATTTACTCCCACAATTGAGCCACCTTTAATAGATGGCCGGCTGATATTAAGTTGCGAAGCTTTTAAGTTTGTCTTACATTTTGTAGGCTGAGCATGGCGGCAAAGTTCAGTCATTCGTGATGAATATCTGAACTACTACTGTATATTTCAGCTCCACTAGTTCATATCTTTAATACAAATACTTTTATTGTATTTATTAATGAGGATGTTCCCCTGCAACTCTGCAACTCTAAGTGGCCTAGAAAATGAATAGAAGGATGGATATCCAGTGTTTTACATTGTACATTTTCTAGCTTTTCTATCTCTTTTTTGTTGTTGTCCAATAAAACACTTCAAAAAAAGCAAGAAACAATGGGCTAAAAAACCAAAAAACACATTTGGATATACATGATTGTCATTGGACAGTGATGCTGTGTACGATTTTGAAATGTTCTTTATATAAATTACATAAAAAACGATACCCTCACAAATATCTTTTAAGCCACAAAATGCCATAGAAATGCCGTCATTTTCCCTCCCAGACAATACAACAGAATCCGTGCATAGTTGTGTGTATATAATCCATGTGGCCTATCTGTGTGTAGCCTCAGCATCCACATTGATTGTGTGAGAATAGAACAATAGCTCAGGGTTTGGAAATGGGCTTTCATTGATTCTAATTAGGGAAACATTAAATAAGATTTACCTGCAGATACAGCTGCGTCCGCCTTTGTGACCCAGAGCCCGAGCTGGATAAAAACAAAATACAAAATTCTTTTCATGAAAGACATTTTGTACCCCTTCCTTATTTTTGGTCTTAGCTCATCTTGTGTTGTTCCTGTGCTTGATTAGTCAGTGGATTAATTTGGGAGCAGAGTATCAGTGTGTTCCTAATGGGCCATAGAGATCTCATCACCACATGTCACTATTACCAGCTCAGCTGTTTGGCTTTTAGTATAATCTTCTCCTCCCATTGGTATGTAAATGTTGTTTGGGCAACATGGCTCACACGCACTTTGGAGCATCTCTAAGCAAACAAGTCTTTACACATTATAAAGTGAATATGTGAACGTTTAATGTGTACATATATACACTTAACATGCATTTGACCTATATATGTTTTCCTTCATTGGCCCAGGTAAAGAAATGTGTATATTCCTCCTGTTCCCTTTAAGACTACAATTAACCAAATGATCTCTGACTTTATTGTTCCACAGGACATAAAACAATGTTATCGTATCTTCTTGTTCAGCCTTGATTCCTTTCTTATTTGCTCCATTCATATAATTTTATTTGCTGTTAGCTCATTAGTCTATTTTATACTGTCTATAAAAATGACTTGAGCAAATAAGGAGTGTTTTGCTTGAACATTTCATGGCTAATCAGACACTTTTGCAACCATAGGCCGTGTTATTATTATTATGATTATACAGTGTGATTTGCATGTGAAATAGTGTTGAATTGTATTAGAATGATGCAGCCTGTATTTTGTTTTTCTCATCTAATGACCATGTCCCACCTTGAGAACACCTTTGCATATGGTGGGGACCATTTCATCTAGAAGTATTTATTATTATGTGGTGTATTTGTGGCCCACACGGGTGTGAGACAACAGTATATTCACCCTCTCTCTGTCTCTGTCTTTCTCCTTGTGTGGTGGTCATGTCAGTTGCCTTTGGCTGCCTTGCAGATAACAAAATCGTATCTCACCTGCTGGTGGCCGAGCCGGAGAAGATTTACGCCATGCCCGACCCGACCGTACCAGACAGCGACATCAAGGCCCTGACTACGCTGTGCGACCTGGCCGACAGGGAGCTGGTGGTCAACATTGGCTGGGCCAAGCACATCCCAGGTAGGAGAAGTGTACTGACCCTCACTTCATGCTGAGATAGAGCACACACACATATAGTGGACCCGCAAACATGCATGCTGCTTATACTCATGCCATGACCTGACCTTTTACCCTAATCCCTGCACCCAGACAGTTTGAACTCTTGACACGTCCAACTGGCCGACCAAATGTCCTCACATACTGTACATGCACACGCAAGGAAATTGTGACCTTATGAACCAACCTTCTTAAGCTTTTCTGAATGCACGCTCACTGGTTTAAGTAGCGTATGTATGAATTTTGAACAAAACCTACCGATGTTGTTTTCAGTTGACATTCACAGCAGCTTTAATGCGTTGGCGCATTAAATAATGCCGCATCGTTAGATGACTTGTACTGTGGCATAATTTATTTCAAACATTTTATCACAACAAATAGGGGGCAAAAGTAAATGCGTGTGTTGCAATATGAAGATTTTTTTTCTTTTTTTCTTTTTTTTACTTATCCTATTTGGCAATACAGTCGTCCCTCGCCACATTGCTGTTAGAATTCCACAGCTTCCCTCTATCATGGTTTTTCAAACATATATTAATTAATTAATCAAGCTGTTTCGTGGTTGAATACGGCCTATTATTAAGAAAAAAAAACGCATATTTAAGCTAATTGTACATATTTTTTGCCTAAATTACGCATTTACAAGCATATAAGTGGCTAAATGAACTAAAATACAAAGTAAAGCCGTTAAGAATTCAAATTGTGCAATTATCACACAGCAGGCACAATAATAACATGATAATAATAATAATAATAATAATTACAAAAGCTGCTGTTGTGGCTGTAGCACAGGACAAGCTAGAACTCAAGTTTGAACCCCCACCGTCACTTCCTGTCCGCCACACGGAACACATTTACTGCGACACAAACAAGCTCAAGTTTTATTTGTGTCTTAAATGACTTATTTTGTTTTATGTACTACTCATGTTGGAGCTTCTCTAATTTTGAATGCACATGTCCAACATGTTCAATACTTAACGCACTTAACACACAACTTGCCGTTCTCTAACATAACAGTTGTGTATATCTCTATATGTTTTTGTGAGGAGTATATCTGCTAGATTGGGTAATATGAATGTAAATGTGACTATATGGGTGTTATTTCATGCCTACAAGGCTCTAATAATGTAAAAAAACAAACACATTTACGTCGTAAACAGGTTTGCTTTGCCATAACTACAAAAATCAGTCATGAACGCTGACCTTAGCTGAGGCAAGTGAGTCCTGCAGTTCTTTGGATGTTGTTGTGGGGTCTTTTGTGACCTCTTGGATGAGTCGTTGGTGCGCTCTTGGGGTAATTTCGGTTGGCCGGCCACCTCGATCACTTTTTCACACAGGGACATGTAGGTTGGGATTTTTTTTTTTTTTCCTCCCTTAATAATACAAAGTTTCATTTAAAAACTGCAATTTGTGTTCAGTTGTGTTGTCATTGACAAATGTTTAAATATGTTTGATGATCTGAAACATTCAAGTGTGGCACACATGCAAAACAAATTAAAAAATGGGGAATGTACTGTATGTGCACTTGCTTATTTATCTCCACGCGTACGTTTAGCCCAGTGACAAGTTATTTTTACTTCATTGTCCTCTTTGGATCCACCTTTACGTTTTCTTTTACCCTCTCCTTTTGAGAGAAGCCAGGCTGAGTTAACCTGGTTATCCACAGGCCACAGTGTGCATGAATGTGTGTGTCTGCGTGTGTGCGCGCGTGTGTGTGGATGTGTGTGCAGAGAGAGCGAAGGCCAACGATTGCTTGGCGGTGGAAAGAAGATGGTGTGATTAGATGAGCGAGAAAGGCAATCCGCAGCTCTGTTTACAACACTGAACACTGATCTAATACACACAACACACACACTTCTAAAGTGATCTAGTGTTGAGTGGAAAGGATTGTCAGAGTGAAATGCAGGAGCTCAGCATTTGTTATCCTCTCACACATAGATAGATAAAAAGGTTAACAGGTCTATTCTTGTCAATACATCGCACATATATGCCACTGTATTCTATTCATTTGCATGCAGGGTGTACTTGTGCGCACACACACACACACACACACACACACACACATCTTTTTTTTGCCATGCTACAGTAATTTTTTAATCAAATTGATGGAGAGAGACAAAGAGAAAAAAGACAGAGGCAGAGTGAGAAGAGGTGAAGCCAATTTATGCTTCATGATATGGTTGCGCTGCGCTGCTCACATGCACACACACACATGCACACACACACACACACACCGTCACACACAGTGGTAACAACGTGTCAAAGCGAGCGCCAGGCAGCTAATTTGAAGTCATTAGATGTCTGCCGTACTGGCAACAATTTGTTACGCTCACACATGCACAAAGGCACGCACACAACAACACGACACGGGCGTGCACACTGAGTTAAGAGCCGTCTGCAGATAGCGAGGAGGCTAAATTGTAAACTAATTTAAACATCACTCAGCGTTAGAGAGGCTGCCTGCAAGACAGGCCCCCGGATAACAAGGCTGTGCTGTGTGTGCGTGTGTACGTGTTTATGTGTACTGCGATTCATGTTTGACACACAGACTGGGCCAACCTTAGAGGCTGGTGACACGCTCACACACGCATGGCTTTGATTGCTTCTTTTATTCCAAGGCTTGGCTTGTGTGCATGCGCACATTTCCATACTGATATGGTCTATATGCAAACATTTGATATGTCATTAGGGGAGGAAAATGAGGTTTCAGTGAGTGTGTGTCTCACACACTGTGATATCCCACAAAGAATATTAAAGCACACACAAGTGCATGAGAGAGCGTGTGTGTGAAGAGGAGAGAAACGTATTGAAAAAATACTGTCAGGAGTCTTTCTGCTGTTGAGGATTTACATGCATAGACAACCATGCAGTGTCATATCACTCGGGAAGATGTGTGGGGCCAGGCAAGTATCAGTTTTATTTCTATCAATGTGTAAACCTGTATTTGTACTTGAAAATTAACTTATTTGAGCTTAATTTGAACAGCGGGCGGCAATAGGAGGCACTTGGGGCGGAGCAAGGGGCAGAGTTATAAAAACTCCAAAACTCTGCCAGCAGGTTTTTAGTGACATAATAATATAATTTAGCAAATATAAGACATATTATACAATACAGTCAAACCTGGGTTTTCACACACCCCAGTTTTTGTATGATTTGGTTTTTGTAAAAAAATTTTCCAAAAGCTTTTGTACAGTATTGCACGTAACAAACTGGTCCGTTAGCCCAGTACTGTATCGTTTTGCATTGAGCGCCCAAACAATGCTGTTTTATGTATTTTTTATTGAGTGCAACTGAAATAATTTGCCATGGGCCCAAAGAAAGTTGCAAGTGCCAGCATTTTGATAAAAAAAAGGTGAGCGACACTTTGGAATTCGAGCTCACCAGGACGTACAGGAAGTCTGCATCAACAATATGTTACATCCATTCGTCGTTTATAATTATTTCACATTGTTTTCTGCATGTCAACTCTATTTATTCCCTATGAAATTTATTTTTTGTTAATATTTTTGGTTGCCTGGAACAGATTATATGGATTATTAGGGAAAAATTGCCTTGGTTTTTGTACGTTTTGGTTTTGAGCTGCCACTGTATTATATATTTCATTATGGCTATACCACTCATTGGAGCTTGGTCTTTTCTTTCTTTCTGTTCATTTTTATCCTGTCCATTTTTTTTCCCACAAATGATTTTTGGGCCACTGTTGAAATGTATCAGATTTTGCTCCAGAATAAAGCCGACTTTCTCTTTAAACTCCACAATAAACTTCAGCTTCACAGGTAACATGTGTGCTCTGCGAGTGATTTGTGCTATGTTCAAGAAGCCAACCGTTGCAACCAGTCATAGTAAAGTTAACCAGAGGGGCAAAAATTTGCCACCTCAAATTGTTTATTTATTGTAATGGACATCTGGAGCCAATAATAATTGAGGCATGGCACCAAAATTGAGTGGAGGTCACTATTTGAGGAAATTTGGTATATTATCAGAGTTCTTATTACCAGGGCGTGACAGGCCTGGGCATCCAATCATATGGATTAGTGAATAGAAGATGTCATGTTAATAAGAGACAACCGCAGCTGTGCATGTCACCATTAAGTGTGAATGAGGAGCAGTCAGGTGAGAGAGGAGACGGCCTAGCAAATATTTAAACAAGAGCCAATGAGAGTGTGAATGAAAAGAAAAGGCCATTTGTATGCCTGAAGAATTAGTCTTTTCATCCTCTCTCTCACTCGCTCTCTTCATAATAGCTAAATGACTAGCAGCCAGTCATGCTAGCAGCCCTTATCTAGACATGGCCACACAAAAGGCCAAGACAGGCAGGCAAGGCGAGCACTTGACTTGAAGGAAGCGAACAAATGAACCAATCAGCGGACAAGAAGCTCTAGTGCAGTATTTTACCAAAACCTGGGGCCTCGTCATAAGAGCTTTTTTTTTTCTTTATTCAAGAAAAGAAATTACTCTTACGCCCGCCCCCATTCTCTTGCATCGCTATCTACTGATACTTCCTTTTCCCTCGTCCTCAGCTTTCTTTCATTCCATTTCAATTTTGACACTCGGAGGGATAAGCGGACTGTAGCGTGTTGGCCGTGAGTCATTTTGATTGAGCTGTTAAAACGGCAGCAGTGAACATTCTTTTAGTCGGCCTCTGTGAAGATTTTGGAACTTTGACGTTTAAGTGGTGGAAATGGGGAAAGTTGCGTGTCTCTTCTGTCTTTCATTCAGTCTTAACTCATTATTGATGATTGTTTATCACAAAGTTTTAATGGGTAAGGTGGACGACCATATTCAGGTGAAAAATGTTGACTGTAACTATAATAATGTGACAGACTGATAACATTTCAATGGAATGAGGTTCCCTGGGTTGGAGAAGTTAGCACAGCAATATTTCTCTATTCTGATCATCTAAACAAGTTGATACTAGTTATCACAATTATGTATCTACCAACCACATAGACTGTTAGCTATTTCATGGCTAACAGTTAGATATTCAATGTTAGCTAGCGAGGTTCCCTTGGTTGGAGAAGTTAGCACATGAGTATCTCTGCATTCTGTAACTGTAACTTTCACATGTTCACATTTTGTTACGGAGGTTTAGCTCTGAGCCAGTGCGTTTTAGTCATTTTGTCACAACTAGTTTGATGCCTAAACTTAAAATTGAGAATATAATTGAACATAATGAGCAAGGTAAAGTTTGCTGAGGGAGCATTTTGAGCTAAAAAAACAGAACAACCCAACAACAACTACATTGATTATGAATATCATAAGAATACAGTATATCTACCAACCACACAAAATGGTGGCTGGGAGATGGAGTGAGGTTCCCCAGGCTGGAGAAGTCTAGGGCAAGCACATCAATTTTTTTGCATTTTGGTTCTGCAAGTCGCTGTTAGGCATTCAGTATTTTGTTACAAATAGTTTGTGTATTTCATTGAGAGGAGGTGTACCGCTGAGCCTCAGACACTGTGCTTTTTAGTCAGTGTGCACCAACCGGCTGATTATAAATATTATAATAATGTGCCTACATACCACACAGACTGGTGGCTAGTAAATGGAGTGAGGTTCCCCTGGCTGGACAAGTTAGCATATCAGTAATTTTGCATTCTGGTAACATGCATTTTAGGCTACTTTCACATGTTCATGTTTTGTTACAGCTAGCTTGAAAATTTGTAGCAGAAGAGGTATAGCTCTGAGCCTCAGGCACTGTGCTTTCCCTTGTTTTTGTTGTATGGCAGTTTTAATCCTTTAGAATGGTCTTTAAATCTCTCATTGTGACCTTTTGGAGTATTTTCAAATAAGAAATTTCTACAAAAGATGAGATAATTACTGGCTGATTCACCAGATGGTTGTTCAAAGAAATGCATGTAAACACCCACCCTAATTTTAACACATTTTATTTAAAAAATGCACTTCTATTTCTTTAACGCGTACTACAGATGAACATCGTTGCCTAACATAAACGCCGTTGGGTGTTTGCATGTTCTGTCCGTGCAGGGGTTTTTGTCTAACATGCATGTTAGGTTAATTGGTAACTCTAAATTGTCCATAGGTATGAATGTGAGTGTGAATGGTTGGTTGTCTATATGTGCCCTACGATTGGCTGGCGACCAGTCCAGGGTGTACCCCGCTTCTCGCCCGAAGTCAGCTGGGATCGGCTCCGGCATACCCCCGCGACCCTAGTGAGGATAAGCAGCACAGAAAATGTTTGGAATATATACAGTATGTTGCTGTGGTTATACACAGCCACAGCTGTTCCGAGCCAAAAAGGATGCAGGAGAAGTGCAAATTGAAGTAGTCTTAAAGGAGCCCATGCATGATTGAATGGAGGGAATGGTGCTGCATGAGAGGTGGATGAGAAGTGTGTAGGTCACACACATTAGCTCCAATACCCCCAAAGAGCCTTTAACACAATACCATCCTGACCTGTTTGGCTAAGTACCCCCAGCCGACACCTTCAACCTCTCATGTGACCTTCCTTGCTCTCGTTCCACTCGCTCTCATATGACCTTTGACCCTCTTTTTCCAGTGTATCTTTAACCCCTTCATTATAAAGCCAACCTCATCTCTCACCTATGGCCATTCACTGCCTCCTGTGTCTGCATAGAGCCATTGGTCTGTATGTGCTGTACTGTATGGCTATGCAGATAATAGTAATAAGGAACACTGGCTTCTCTGGTTGGTCCATGGCAAGTTGTGCTAGCCAGTCAGTCAATCTGGCAGACACTCAGCAAATATTGATTGATAGAAGCGTCCTGCTCCTTTTAGCAAATCAAATGTTGAATCTCAGCGAGCACACACACACATATTCATAGATATTCACATCCTTGACTGCACTTGACTGTGACACTGTGCCTCCCTAAATTAACTCTGACACTCATTATGACACTTCATTGTGTCTATACGTTTGTGCGTGTGTGTGTGTTTGTATGGCACAAATAGGTGGTGATGATGTCACAATGGGTAAATAGGTTGAGTAAGTGTACATTAGTCCGTTAAAAGTATCACACTTGCTTTATGCGATATTAGTGTTTATGAAATCAGTTTGTTCCGTGATGCTGTTTGACCTCTGATTCTTTCATATTTTGAAACATCCCTTCCTGTAGGAAATACTGCAAATACAAATAATATGTTCCAGGGTCACAACCGTATTAACACAGCAGGTGATGTTTTAGGTAACATTTTAACATCCTCAAGTCAAGTGTGAAAAGAAGTGGACCACTCTGTAATAAAACGAAAATAAAACCACTCACCCTTGCATGGCGTGTTACCGAGGCCTTGCGTATACAGAAGTGAAAAGGGAGGCTTGACAAAGGCGATCAGTTGTATGCATCACACTTATTTGTGTGACATGTGACACAGTGACAAAGTGACGGCTTCCAGAGTGGGAAAATCTTACACCGGCTTATCGTTTCTGCATAATCGAGCAATCCGCTGTTTTTTAAAACGATGGCATCAGCGACCCGTCGCCATCACGTGACGAGAAGTGAGCTTTGACGACAAGCCAACATAACATCTTAATATTTCGAGTGTCATGACTCACCGCAGTCACAGTCAACGAACTTATGCGCATGCGTCCTTTCTTCTTCTCTAGTGTGGTGTGTCACGTGGTTCCGTCTGCGTGTCTGCTCACAGCAGCACATGTTGGTGTGCCTTGTTTTTACTCAGTGATCCGTTCCCGTCTGGATACAAATATTTACTAATCCGGGACAGTGTGAACGCACATTTTTTTCAACCCACCCAAAAAATGTCTCAGGAGCGTGTGGACAGGGCCTGACTGGTGTATTATTCCAGGAAATGGTGTTTAGTTTCGAAATTGTATGACACAGGTAAAAACAGTGCTTCTCAAATAGTGGGGCGGGCCACTCTGGGGAGGCGTGATGAACTGTCAGGGGAAACATGCGAGGCAGGGCGGGCTTTCAATATTAGTGCAGACCTGCCAACATGTATGAATTTGTCGTACTCAGCATGCAATTTGACTCTTGAGTACGCTTGTGTGCTCCACTGCTCTACATTTTGTTGCATTTCGCTGGTTTCAGTTTTGAGTTCAGTCTGTACAGCACAGATAAATAAATAGATATTATCAGTTCCTCAATAGTATTTCAAATGGGGGGTCGTGAAAACATTTCTTTCCCCCAGTGGGGGCATGACAGAAAATAACTGAGAACCACCAGGTAAAGAGGGGCAAGGACACTTACTACCAAACATGGACAAATGCACATAGACGCACACTTAATTAAGATGAAATGTGTTATTGTTATTATTATGTCTTCCTCTGTGGTCCACACATGTATTTGATCTCTCAGTGCCATTACCTCCTGTGCAATGACTAAAATGTCAGGTGTGTACACAACATGCACATTCTATAAAGTCAGTGGCAGCTTTGGCCCCATTCTGTCTGCTAACACTAGTTCACCTTGACAATCACAGCATGCTCGCTGCCTTCTCGCACACGCAAACGCTCACCTTGACACACACCAGGCACACTACTGTACTCTGTGTAAAGCCACACATTGCACCAATGCGATATTTGGCTATTCATGTTGGGAGAAAACTATACTTATTATTTTGTATTTGTCTTTGTACTTTATTTATCCCACAGCGGGGAAATTCACTTGTTACAGCAGCAAGCAAGATACGCAAGTAAGGAGTACAGTGTAAAGAATGCATATTGACTACAACATGGTTCAGGTGGTGCAGGTGTTGTAGAGTCTGACAGCGGTCGGTATGACTTACCAGTATTAACATTTACGATACCGAAATGAAAGGTTTCTCATATTCTAACGTAATTTATCTTCAATATATCCTGTTTGGATTTACAATTGTATTTAGTCCATCGTCTTTGTCAGTTTGTTTTCTTGTGTTCTCTGTAATGCTTATCTTCATGAATGTGTTTCCACTTTCTGTTGATTTTCTCACAGCTCTGGTGGGCATCTTTGATTTCCATTCTTGTTCCTCCCCTCTGCAGCATAACACATTTAGACGCCAATGCTTCAGTTCTGAATGTGTGTGTGTGTGTGTGTGTGTGTGTGTGTGTGTCCTGTGCTCCATCTTCTTATCTTTGCATTAGAGACATCCTATCTTCCAGTGGCGGTCGCTTATTGCAGCCCACACAAACAAACACATCCCTGTTTGCAGATGAAAACAAATATTGGTGAAATCAAATTAGCGCAAGAATATTTGATATCTGATCTTTATGTTTGGATTAAGTGGGGCTTGCTATATTGGGTTAAAGGCTGCAGCAGGTATTGAAGGCATGTTGTCAATACAAGAAAACAAAGGAGGGAGGAACCTTTTCACTTGAGTTTCATTTTTTGTATTTTCACAACATTAGGTACACTTGCACACTATTGAGATCCGATACACAGGCTCATAACACTCAGTTTTCATTGAACATGTCAGAGATTACAGTGCAGCTTTCACATCCCAAAAGCCGTATTATTTGCAGTTCATCCGACATTTTCTGCGACAATATCCCTAAAAAATAAAAAAAAACACTGCAAGATTAGCAAGGGGTTTTTTTATTCTTTGTCATCCCACCTTTGAAAGGTACCTATTGACAGCAAGTAGAAAAGTGCAATGATAGCCATAGACTTGGAAACTTTGGAACGTATGATCCTAGGATGAATTAAATATCACAAAACTTCATGAACTACAACCATTTCTATAATGCTCGACCAGGTGACAGTAACACTTTCTTCTACTATGTCTGGTTCTACTCAATTTTATTTTTATTTCTCTCTAGTTAACGCCTCTTTACACTTGAATAAAATATTACTCAAAAGATGGTGACATTCTGACCCTGGAAAGGACAATTCACGTTACATGATTTCCTATGGGAACATCTAGTTTTGAAATGAATGCAACCTGGAGCTTCCACTGTAACTGATTTAACTTAACTCTATGTGTATACTGTACTGTACTGTAATACTAACTGTATTGTTGTGGTTGCAGTTTTCCTAGTTTTCCTATAGTTTGCATCATACTCAGAGGTTTTTCTAATATTGCGTTCTTTATATTTTTATGTCAAATATAACCAAAACATTAGAAAGAGCTGTGATGCAAGCTACAAGCTACAACACAGTAATGAACATGCTGTTGAATACAAATTAATACAAATGAATACGTCTCTGACAATGACAATGTAAAATAAGTATTATTAGGGTAAAATAATGTTTGTATTTTAATAATACTTTGCAGTTGCACCTAAAGAAGTGTCTAAATGGTTATTTTCATAAAACAGCTGCATAATCCAAGTAAAATTGGTTGAATGGATTTCCAAGGGTTCTACTGTTGTGCACACGCACACAAACAAGCACACGACACACTCATAAAGCATCACCGTGACACGTACCTTCATCAGGTCACACGTCGGTGGTGACACAACCTAATGTCTTTGCAGCAGAGCGAGCTGACACATCATGCAGACGCGCATATGCACACATGACTCTTATTTTCACACATGCTACCAGCTGCCACAATGACTGTATTCACCTGTGTCACACCATGTTAGGACCACACCTTTTTAACCCTGAAGTCACCTGAACAGTTACAGTGTTGATCTAAAGGAAGCGTGTAAGATGTTTTAGCTTATAACTGTCAGGAAACGCTGTCAGTAGATGTTTTTATATTTAAAAAAAAAACAAAAAAAAACACTGTGTTAAGATTTGCACTCAGCAGCCCATTGCTGTTTTATCCTGATTACATTAGCAAATCAAATCCATTTATCTGTCAGCCTGCGATGTGAACACAACGTCTAATCTGCATCAAATACTGTCTGTCACACATCCGTTGTGTAGACGTGTACATTGCACAAACATAGACACACACACACACACACACACAGGCATGTCAAGACTTAACAATTTAATACGATGAGTAGTGACAAATAAATCAGCATCCGAGGCCATCATCCTCATAGAAGTTGTCACGAGCAAACAGTCAGCTTTTACTACTTTCAATTTGTGTGTTAGAGAGAGAGAGAGAGCGAAAGAGAAAGATATGGGAAGAGAGGGAAGATGTGATGTGATATGATATGATGGCGGGGCATAAAGATAGATGATCATAATTACACACAGGCCAAACTCCATTTCAAATCATCATCATCCCATTCTGTCTGCTGCTAGCCTGCACACACACACACACACTCACACACATACTAAAAGCCATATGAAAAGTTCACACATACAAAGGCATTGGCATACATGTAATGCTCACCTATGCATGCAGAAAATCTAGCGGAAGAAGAGACGAGGGGGGTTGTCATGACATCACATTATTTCTGTCGGTTCATGCAAAGTTCACAGACAGCCATGAAATAGTTATTCCCTCCCTCGTTCTCTTTCCGATTTATCGGTTTACTTTTGCCCTCCTGCTCCTCGCTTCTTCTCTCCCTCCTGCGTCGCATCCACCCTCGCCTATTTTCCCTTCATTGTTCTTAAATAAGAGTGTGGCGGATTCATCCATTCCATCAGGGGATAAGCAGGTGGTAAAATGGGATTAGGGAGCGCCTGTCAGCAGCTGAGGAGGACGTATGGCCTGTGCACATACGCCACACAAACACACACATAGGGAAATAATGTAAATATCATGAACACACACTGTTCACAGCTGCTCTCTTCATCTGTATGTGTGTGTTTCAAATGGTGTTACTGTCATAGTTGACCAGTTATTGTCACCCCAGTGTATATCGTAGCTGTCTGATGAAACCAATGAAGCAAACCTGCTGCAAAAACGCTAGTCAGAGATCCTCTATGAAACAGGAGTGCTGTGCTGTTTTTAAAGAACCTACGATACTTTTCGGAGTCACATCGGTCAAAAAATGTCATGAAGTGGGAAAAACATTTCATTTGCACTGGACTATAAGTTGCATCTATTAATACATTTATTTCACAAAATACAAGACCAAGAACAGACATTTACAGTGGTTTCTCGTTTATCGTGGTTAATTGGTTCCAAACTGTGACCGCGTTATGGGAATTTCCACAAAGTAGTATTCAATATTAATATTATAAATTTTATATTTTTGTATTTAGAGCATAGAAAACCTGTTTATGACTTTCTAGATACGATTTTTACCATTATTAAAGCCCTGTAGACGTGAAATAACACCCCTATAGTCACCTTTACACTCCTGAATAGGCTGAATATGCTAAATTAATATAACAAGCCAGCAAGTCCAACAAGCAAGTTAACATTAAGCAGGTTCACCAAGCTCCCGATCTCATTTCACATCACTGAATCCATTGAATTCTTCATCCTTGGTGTCGGTAGCCGAGAGCGCCCTCTCACTCTTGGTCAGTTGTGAGTTTCAAACAAACTCACGGGCCGGTCAGATGTCATTCATGTGCCGGATTTGGCCCACAAGCCCCCAGTTGAATAGCTCCGGTCTAAAAGGAAAGTGAAGACAATTCAAGTAAAACTGTCACTTTGTAAATCACCATTACCTGTATTTGGTGAGGCCTAGTTGGGTCAGAACCACCGTGTCCTCACACAGTGGTGCACGCACATTGCTAGCAGTGCTCCAACCCACGTCCATAAAAGCCCCGGCCACACTCCAGCGCTCTAATTTATGACAATAACGCACCATAAACCTTCTACATTTTCTTTGTGTTCGATCTGAGCGTGCCTTCTAAGCATGCTGATGGGATGTTTCATCTGCACGCTGCTATCACAGCTGTCTGCCTCATTGTCTGTCCCAGACGTATGGCAACCCAGTGTGTGTGTGTGTTTGCATGCACATTTGTCAAGTTCAAATAAATACACACAATTGTCCTCACATGTGTTTTGTATATCTAAACACAATATGCCAACATGAAGAATGCATACACGCACGTGTGTGTGTGGGTGTGCTGTCCATCAAGCCACACACTCAGCCGAAGCAAACCACTAGCTTGCTTGCTGATGATGACATATGAGCTCCTGGCCGTGGTAATGGCTGTTAAATCTCATAATTACACGCTTCTTTATTGCAATGCATAATGACCCTGCAGCACTATTGGACAATTAATTAAGATTTTCAGCCCCAACCTTTTTTTCCAGGCCCAGATGACGACGTGGAATGAGGTCTAAATGTTCTTGTCTCCAAGCTAGGACATTACAGCGCAAGTGAGAAAGCTCTGTGCGCATCGCTATTCATCTCGTCCCCCATTTTGTCCATCTTCAAGCTTTTCTCTCTCGTCATCCTCAATGATGATGATATTGGAGAGCGTATCTCTAATCTGTCAATGCTAAATTAATCCCTGTGGAGTTTGTGTGCTTGTGGTTCCATGGGAAGCTACAGGGGATTAGGGAGATAGGATCAACATGGTCTCATAAGCTCATATTTGGACACCAGGCCAGGAAACAGGAAGCCGTTAGTGTTTGTTTTAAGGCAACGATCAGCCTGCATCTTAATTCATTTGATCTTTTACCTTTTTTGTTCCCAGTGCAGAAAACAAGGTTCATAAAGGCATGTTTGGATGAGTTTGGTGTGGGAACAACCCGATCAAAGCAAGGGACGACTGTTATCTAAACATGATACCTGGGAGGCTGAATATGCTAAATTAATATAACAAACCAGCGATTCCAACAAGCAAGTTAACATTAAGCAGGTTCACCAAACTCCCGATCTCGTTCCACATCAAAGAATCCATTGAATTCTTCATCCTGTGAGTCGCTAGCCTAGAGCGCCCTCTCACTCTTTGCTTCATGACAGTCAGTATGAATTAACATTCAGAAATATCAGTTACACTTATATTTTGATATATACTGTAAGTCGCACCTGACTGTAAGTCACAGAGGCAACCGAATTATGAAAAAAAGTGCAACTTATACAGTCATGGAAAAAATGATTAGACCACCCTTGTTTCTTCAGTTTCTTGTTCATTTTAATGCTTGGTACAATTAAAGGTACCTTGTTTGCACAAATATAACAATGACAACAAAAATAGCTCATAAGAGGTTTTTACACTTTTCAGGTGACATGAATCAGAGAAAGTTTTCCATAAAGCAGTGGTGGTTGTCATAACTGCTTTCTTCTTACAGGTGTAATGGCTAAAAAAGTGAACATTTTTCCAATGCTTGGGGGAATGCTTGCTTGCCTCTTCAGGAAAACATGTTATTGCGGGGAAATTGTTCCAAGAAAGTAATCCAGCAAAAGATCAATAGACAGCCACAACACAGTTAATTGAACAAACTGGGAAAATGAATTCATTACAGATCAGATTGAAACTTAGATAGCTGACTGGCCTTAAAACCCACTGCTTGAGCTTAAATCCTCTCACAAGCCTCATCTGTGGTTTAAATGGCTCTACATGGAATTCTTGTAATAATTGCATTGTGGTGCACTGTATCAGCAATTAGTTATTAGCTAATATTTTATTGTTTGACACTGCATATAGTACCTGGGCACAAATACAGCGCTCTGTTTTTCATGATTGTAAATGATATTAGTTGCACCCCCCATGGGTTGTGCTCAAAATGCTTTTGAAGCCATGCTAGTGTACATGTAATACAGATATCCGCAAAGTTTGATAATCATCAGACTTATGGATAATACGTTGCTAAGTCCTGTCTGTACCCTTGCAAAGACGTTTTGCTTGATGGCGGCCATGTTTTTCAACCAATCTTGTTAAAATGTGGGCATTTTGTAAAGATTGTCTGAGAAATTTCAAGTCAGTTTTACTTGTGGGGTCTTTGGTGTGTAATTACAACATAGTAGTGCATGTTTTCAGAAATGTTCACCCTTTTGTGTGCAGTGGTTAAGGCAATGGTGTCCAAACTACAAGCCGGGGGCCATGTTTGGCCCAGAGCTTGTTTTTTTTTTACTGGCCCGCAGCACATTCTAGAAATTAAATACACAAAAAAACAACAGCAGCAACAATGGAGAAAGAAGAGCAGAAGGTGTAATAATATAGTCTTTGTCACCTATAACACAAAGCTAATGCAAAATTTTGTCTTTAAATACATATAAAACATCTTTTTTTTTCATCCTTTTAGCAAAATTTGCACTTGACTTTAACTTTAACTGTCTCACACTTTGAAAATACCCGTCTGAGAACCTTCCAATAAATACATTTAGTACATTGGATACGCATGATATGTGTCAAGAAAGAATATACCTCATTTTGATCAGGCAACTTTATCAAAAATGTACAAAAGACAACAATGAATACAGCAAACATGTTCTATTTATCTGTCAGTCATTTGCCACTTTCTTGTGTCATTTCCAGCTAAAAGACACATATTTTTCAAATAAGACTTCACTTGAAATCCAAAAATGTAATAATTTTGGCCTTGACATTAAGTCCATATAGTCTCTACCAACAGACACCTGCAGTACACTATACTTACTCTTGCTGTTTAATTGCGTTTTTCTTCTCTTTCTCCTACAAAAATGTCTGTCAGCACTGTCAGTGTGTGTGAGACCCACAGAGATTTAACGTGTCTAAGCTAACACACACACACACACACGCACACACACACACACACACACACACACACACACACCGCGGTCATTCCTGCCTGCATCAGCAGCGAATCATGAAAGGAAGAGCAGGGTGCAGGAGATACAAAAAGAAAAGAACCATGTATTCAGTGTGTCCATTTCAGAGTGGATGATTGTCAGTTAGACAGAACTGTCCACATAGAGTTAAGAAGACCCAAGTGGCACATTCCTACACACACACACACACACACAAATCACATTGGTGGAGCTGGAAGTGGGTAATTAAAATGTAAATATTGATATTTTATTATTTGAAATGGCTCCACTGCAGTGCTCTTAATGTCACTCCATCTGGCGTCTCCACAGAGACCCGGGCTCGCCCCCAACCATCCACACTGCCACCCCCAAGGCGACCCGGGCCCACCGGCACCCCACAGCCACCTCAGTGTGGCCACGCTCTCCAATGTGGCTCTAATTAAGTATAAATATTAGCAGCCCAACCACAGAGACAGCACACTTGACACGTACACACACACATAGAGACACTACACAAAGCTGCTCTCTATTTCGCACACACACACACACACACACACTCATATCCACTAAAGCAATGGGAAGATTTTAAGTGTTAATCTGGCAGTGGTGCTGATGGTGTCTAATGTATGCAATTAACAGTCAGCCAAGGCTGAGGTTTGGTAATTAGCTGGCTGTTCACACTGATTAGAGGCGAGCAGCCCTGTGACTACTGCACTCTCCCTGAGGCCGCTCACACTGGAAGGCTGGTGGTGGAGGGGAGCTATGTGGTCCAAGGAGAGGTGGAGAGGGGGTTGGTAGGGTAAGGAAATGGAGAAAAGATATTTTCACCAACAATGGGAGAGGTGGTGAAGGTGATTATGTACATAATTAATGTGTTTCTAAGCAATAAAAGTGACTAATGTGGTGTCACTTTCCAGCCAATGTTCCTCCGAAAGTCATTATTTCATCAGAGTAGACCACCAACCATCACGTGGACATCTTTTGATCTTTTAACATACAGTGAAGATAGCAAGTTCAGTTGCAACATGTTTTGTTCTTTCTCAATTGATTGGAATATTCTGGAAAAGTTTGAATAAAAAAATGATGTAGTCATGTTATATACAGTAGATTCACTCCACACAGAATCCCGCAATGAAATAATTAAGCGACAATTCATTACAACACAACAGAATGGGAGAAGTTGTGAAACTAGTCCCGCTTTTGAGAGTACCCCTTACGCACAGGTGTCGTCCCATCTCTGTTGTAGCTCTGTTTAGTGTCAGCTCGTGCTCATGAAGCGGAAAAATTGCTGGGTCGCTCACTTTCCACCATTCTGCATTGGTGCTGCTCACAAAGAACTGGAAAAAGTGAGGAAAAGCAAGTGATGACAACGCTTTAGCAAAAAAAGGCACAAAAAGCCAAAGAAAAAGAAAAACACAACCACAGAGTTAATCCTTAGATGCTCACTAAACTGAGGTCTTAGCCAATGACAATAGTTTGTATAATAGTGACTTATTGACTGACTTTAGAGGCCTATTTTGAACTCTTCTCGACATTTGTACACCTAAAAGGCCCTGTTTTCATTGGTGTTTTGTGAGTGAGTGATGTCATTTATAAAATCAAGTGCCTATTAGCCATTTCACCGATTATACAGTACACATGGATGTGTGCGTGTGTGTGCGTGTGTGTGCATGTGTGTGTCTTTAAAGCCTTCCAAATTAACTGGTTCTCTGAGTAGATTTGTTTCCATCTCGTTGCGCATCTCTGTATAATTGGGTCAGCTGGTGAGTGTGTGCATGTGAATGTGTGTGTATGCGTGTGTGTGTGTGAGAGAGAGAGAGAGAGAGAGAGAGAGATGTCATTTGCCACTGTGCTTTCCTGAATGTGTGTGTGTGTGTGTATCTTGTTTATTTGAGCTTGGCCAAAGCCATCACAGGGGGTTCGTGTTCATTTGGGCTGGCGTCTGGCCGTATGGTACCAAACAGTTTGAGGTACACACACAAGCGGGCGCGCGCACACACACACACGATCTGAAATAACTGAGCACTAACGGAGCTCTTGCATCTTTCTTGACACAGCATGCAACAATGAGCCTCTAAAGCAAAATTTTAACACAAATGCATATAGCGAGTAAAATGAGAGAGCAACAGTATGTGTGCATGCAGACACACACCTGCAGTGCTGACTGTTGGGAGCTTCACAAGTCCGAATGCAATCTCTCTCGCAGTGGGCCAGTGGGCCACTTGAAATATGTCCCCTGCAGAACACAACACTTGGACTGGCAGCCTGACTGAAAGACTACAAGAGATACCTACTGTACACTTCAAGCGTGTTTGCTTTTGTGTTACCTCCCAATGTACATTGGACGGCAAGCATTTTTTTTTACATTACCTTAAATATAACTAAATAAATTTGAATATCTTGCAAAAGTCCTACAATTGGCCGGCGACCAGTCCAGAGTGTACCTCTCGCCCAAAGTCAGCTGGGATAGTCTCCAGCATACCCCCGGGACCCTCATGAGGATAAGCGCCATAGAAAATGTACAGATGGATCTTGCAAAAGCTATTTGATTTCAGTAGTTCAGTAGTTCAACTCAGACTAAGAGGCCAATTAACAGCTCAGGATTGGCGTGTGAACCAGTTGTTTACAATATGGAACTTTTTGACATTTACAGACACTGAATTAGGTTTTTTTGTTGTTATCTGTAAGATACACTCCTGATCAAAATCTTAAGACCAGTTGAAAAATTGCTAGAATTTTCATTTTGCACATTTGGATCTTAATGAGGTTTTAAGTAGAGCTACAGTATGCAAAAGAAAGAAGGAGAAGTGAGACAAAAAGCATTTTGAAAAAGTACTTTATTGAAAACAACAATTAAACTGAAATAGGCTGTTTATCAGCTGATCAAAATTTTAAGACCATCGCTCAAAAAACACAAAACTCTCCAAACCAGAACAAAAAATGTTCCCAGTAGAACTCAGTAATGAGTAGCTCCGCCGTTCTTGTTAATCACTTCAAAAATTGGTTCGGGCATGCTTGATTCGAGTGCTTGATGCTAGTGGGAACATTGCTCCAAGTGGTGAAGATGGCTTCACCAAATGCATCAATTGTCTGGAACTGATGGCCATTTTTATAAAATTCCCTTGCCATCCATCCCCAAATGTTCACTATGGGATTTAAATGAGGGGAACATGCAGGATGGTCCAAAAGAGTGACGTTATTCTCTCTGAAGAAGTCCTTCGTGAAGCGAGCATTGTGAACTGCAGCGTTGTCCTGTTGAAAAACCCAGCAGTTACCACACAGACGAGGGCCCTCGGTCATGAGGGATGCCCGCTGCAACATGTGAACGTAAGCATCCGCCGTTTGACGACCCTGCACTGCCTGAAAGTCCAGTGTTCCACTGAATGAAAAAGCACCCCAGATCATGATGGACCCCCCTCCACTGTGCCGGGTAGAAAACATCTCAGGTGGGATCTCCTTGTCATGCCAGTAACGTTGGAAGCCATCTGGACCGTCAAGGTTACATTTTTTCTCATCAGAAAACAAAACTTTTTCCACCTTTCAATGTCCCATGTTTGATTCTCCCTGGCAAAGTCTAAACGGACAGTTTTGTGGCGTTGAAGGAGAGGAGGTCTTTGAATTCCTTTTTTGTTTTTTAAACCCTTTACCCGCAGATGCCGTCTGATGGTTATTGCACTGCAGTCGGCACCAGTAAGGGCCTTAATTTGTGTGGAAGACCGCCCTGTGTCTGGATGGACAGCCAATCGGATCCTCCGGCTCAGCGCAGGTGTGATTTTTTTGGGGTCTACCACTTGACTTTGTTGTTCCATAATGCTCAGGATCTTTCAAAAATGTAGAATGACTGTCTTACTGCGCCCAACCTCAGCAGCAATGGCACGCTGCGAGTGGCCTTGCTTACGCAGCTCGACAATCGGACCACGTTGAAAAAGAGAAAGCTTCTTAGCTTTAGCCATCGGGAGGGCATGACACTGTGAATGCCTGATAGAAAATGCCAATTTGAGCAGATTTAGGCTTTTATAGCCTGTGGTCTTAAACATTTGATCAGGTGATATGAAAATGCAAATTGTAGCAATTTTACAACTGGTCTTAAGATTTTGATCTGGTCTGTATGTCACCTTTCACTCTGTAATGATGTGGAATTGACGTTTGTGACATGTATTTTCTCACAGGCAATCAAACATGTCTGTCAAACATCTGCCAGCATTGCTGACGTTTCAACTGTATTACTGTAAAGAGCAGCATTTCTTTTGCTACACTTTCTGTGAACACACACCATTTTGCGCTGTTCCGTTTGTATTTACTTTGCCGGCCAAGCGTCTCAGTGAGTGTTGACTGTTGGAACGGAGGCTCGTCCGTGTTGATGAGCTCACCTTGCTCATTTAGTTTGAAGCCGGAATATTGTCCACAGGGTCTGTGGCATTTTGCTTTGAATGAATCTTTTTCCCTCTTAATTTCGACTACGTTACCTTGCATTGCTCCTCACAAGGCTCCACTCTTCTGCTGTGTGCGTACTAGCGGCCC